>NW_027650223.1:0-133684 GCF_965287045.1 Carcharhinus amblyrhynchos | reverse complement strand
CCTATTTCTTATGTTCTTAGGTTCTTATAATCCCCCCTTATAAAACCCCCCAATAATCCCCACCCCCTATAATCCCCCCTTATAAGCCCCACAATAAACCCCACCCCCTGAAATCCCCCCTTATAACCCCCCACAATAATCCCCACCCCCGATAATCCCCGCTTATAAACCCCCCAGAATAATCCCCACCCGCTATAGTCCCCCTTTATAAATCCCCCACAATTATCCCCACCACCTATAATCCCCCCGTATAAACCCCCATAATAATCCCCACCCCCCATAATACCCCTTATAAACCCCGCAATAATCCCCACCCCCTATAATCCCCCTTTATAAACCCACAATAATCCCCACCCCCTATATCCCCCTTTTAAACCCCAAAATAATCCCCACCCCCTATAATCCCCCCTTATAAACCCCCCCAATAATCCCCACCCCCTATAATCTGCTCTTATAACCCCACAATAATCCCCACCCCCTGTAATCCCCCCTTATAAACCCCACAATAATCCCCACCCCTTGTAATCCCCCTTTATAAACCCCCCACAATAATCCCCACCCCCTATAATACCCCCTTATAAACCCCCCACAATAACCCCCATCCCCTATAATCCCCCCTTGTAAACCCCCCACAATAATCCCCACCCCCTATAATCCCCCCTTATAAACCCACAATAATCCCCACCCCCTATAATCCCCCTTATAAACCCCCCCAATAATCCCTGCCCCTATAATCTGCTCTTATAAACCCCACAATAATCCCCACCCCCTGTAATCCCCCCTTATAAACCCCCACAATAATCCCCACCCCCTATAATCCCCCCTTATAAACCCCCCACAATAATCCCCATCCCCTATAATCCCCCCTTATAAACCCCACAATAATCCCCACCCCCTATAATCCCCCCTTATAAACCCCCCACAATAATCTCCACCCCCTATAATCCCCCCTTACAAGCCCCACAATAATCCCCATCCCCTATAATCCCCCCTTATAAACACCCCACAATAATCCCCACCCCGATAAACCCCCCTTATAAACCCCCCACAATAATCCCCACCCCTATAAACCCCCCTTATAAACCCCCCACAATAATCCCCACCCCCTATAATCTCCCCATATAAACCCCACAATAATCCCCACCCCCTGTAATCCCACCTTATAAACCCCCAACAATAATCCCCACCACCTATAATACCCCCTCATACACCCCCCAATAATCCACACCCGCTATAGTCCCCCTTTATAAACCCCCCACAATAATCCCCACGCCCTATAGTCCCCCTTTATAAATCCCCCACAAAAATCCCCACCCCCTATAATCCCCCCTTACAAACCCCACAATAATCCCCATCCTCTATAATCCCCCCTTATAAACCCCCCACAATAATCCCCACCCCCTATAATCCCCCATTATAAACCCCCCACAATAATCCCCACCCCCTATAATCCCCCTTTATAAACCCCACACAATAATCCCCACCCCCGATAATCTGCGTTTATAAACCCCCCAGAATAATCCCCACCCCCTATAATCCCCCATTATAAACCCCCCACAATAATCCCCACCCCCTATAATCCCCCATTATAACCCCCCCACAATAATCCCCACCCCCTATAATCCCCTTTTAAACCCCACAATAATCCCCACCCCCTATAATCCCCCCTTATAAACCCCCATAATAATCCCCACCCCCCATAATACCCCTTATAAACCCCCCCAAAAATCCCCACCCCCTATAATCCCCCCTTATAAATCCCACAATAATCCCCACCCCCTATAGTCCCCCTTTATAAACCACCCAATAATCCCCACCCCCTATAGTCCCCCTTTATAAACCCCCCACAATAATCCCCACCACCTATAATCCCCCTTTATAAACGCCACAATAATCCCCACCCTCTGTAATCCCCCCTTATAAACACCATAATAATCCCCACCCCCTATAATCCCCCCTTATAAACCCCCATAATAATCCCCACCCCCCATAATACCCCTTATAAACCCCCCTATAATCCCCCCTTATAAACCCACAATAATCCCCACCCCCTATAATCCCCCTTATAAACCCCACAATAATTGCCACCCCCTATAATCCCCTTATAAACCCCCCACAATAATCCCCACCCCCTATAATCACCCCATATAAACCCCACAGTAATACCCACCACCTGTAATCCCCCCTTATAAACCCCCAACAATAATCCCTACCCCCTATAATCCCCCTTATAAACCCCCCCAATAATCCCCACCCCCTATAGTCCCCCTTTATAAACCCCACAATAATCCCCACCCCCTATAATCCCCCCTTATAAACCCCCCCAATAATCCCCACCCCCTATAATCCCCCCTTATAAACCCCCCCAATAATCCCCACCCCCTATAATACCCCCTTATAAACCCCACAATAATCCCCACCCCCTATAATCCCCCTTTATAAACCCCACAATAATCCCCACCCCCTGTAATCCCCCCTTATAAACTCCCCACAATAATCCCCACCCCCATAATCCTCCCTTATAAACCCCCCGCAATAATCCCCACCCCGTATAATCCCCCTTATAAACCCCACAATAATCCCCACCCCCTATAGTCCCCCCTTATAAACCCCCCAATAATCCTCAACCCCTATAATCCCCCCTTATAAACCCCCACAATAATCCCCACCCCCTATAGTCCCCCTTTATAAATCCCCCAATAATCCCCAACCCTATAATCCCCCTTTATAAATCCCCCAATAATCCCCACCCCCTATAATACTCCTTTATAAACCCCCCACAATATTCCCCACCCCTATAATCCCCCTTTATAAACCCACAATAAGCCCCACCCCCGATAATCCCCCTTTTAAACCCCAAAATAATCCCCACCCCCTATAATGTGGCGAAAAACTGCAGCAGGCGACGGTGCAGAGGGACCTCGGGGTCCTTGTGCATGAGTCGCAAAAACCCAGCCTGCAGGTGCAGCAGGTGGTCAGGAAGGCAAATGGGATGCTGGCCTTCATAGCGAGGGGGATTGAATATAAAAGTAGGGAGGTCTTGCTGCGGCTATATTGGGCATTGGTGAGGCCGCAGCTGGAGTATTGTGTACAGTTTTGGTCGCCGCACTTACGCAAGGATATTTTGGCCTTGGAGGGAGTGCAGAGGAGGTTTACTAGGCTGATACCGGAGTTGAGGGGGTTGAGCTATGAGGAGAGGCTGAATAAACTAGGCTTGTACTCGTTAGAGTTTAGAAGAATGAGGGGAGATCTCATTGAGACGTATAAGATGATGAATGGGATGGATAGGATAGAGGTGGAGAGACTCTTCCCGCTCAGAAAGGGCAGTAGGACTAGGGGTGTGAGAAACACAGCTCACAGTTAAACAATTTAGTCAAGTCAAGTTCTGAAGGAGCAAGATTTTATTTGATGTTCTTGCAAGACCGGGTGTCTAGTGAAATAGACACACTTTACATAAATTGGCAGCACATTTTATACTTTTTTTACAAGCATTGTAATGGCTTTGCAATGTGTTGTTCTCCCCTAATTGGTGGTCCCTGTCCCATCTATGTGTTGTCATTCCCCTATTAGCTCAAGGTGTCATCCCCTCTACCCCTATCTAACAATGTCTCCTGTTATCACAAAAGTGCATTAGCAAACTCATCCATCTTATCCAATACTGTTACATGTCCAGTTTAGATTGGCGGTAATCAATCCTTTGCCAATTTAATCACTGCTGTCCCAACTATCTCAGTGACCTTTTCCCCTTTTATGCTTAGTTGTAGAAACAACACATCTTGCAGACCATTTGCTTTTTATAACGTGGGCCTCTTACATTCCTGCAGGATGTGGTGTATGCTTCACTGCACATCACATCTCTGATGTTATCTCTATATTACAGGCAGTCTTTTTATTATCCCTAATTATTGCTGTGTTAGCAGCACCGAACCTTATGTCCTATGTTTGTGACTAAACTCACAGTTGTTTCCATAAAGTGGGTTATCAATGTGCCTGACTATATCCAATCTATTTAACTTTAAGCTATTTCTCTATGCTTTACAAATATATGTGTTAACAGCATCTTTACCTATTGCTCACAGGGGCACAGCCTCAAGATAAAGTGGGGGGGGGGGAGCGGCTTAGAATGGAGTTGAGGAAGAACTTCTTCATTCAAAGGGTGGTGAATCTCTGGAATTCTCTGCCCGTTGAAGTGGTGGAGGCTGCCTCGCTAAATATTTTTAAGACGCGGGTTGATGGGTTTTTGATAAACGAGGGGATTAAGGGTTATGGGGAGAAGGCGGGAATGTGGAACTGAGACACGACAGATCAGCCATGATCTTATTGAATGGCGGGGCAGGCTCTAAGGGCCAGATGGCCTACTCCTGCTCCTATTTCTTATGTTCTTAGGTTCTTATAATCCCCCCTTATAAAACCCCCCCAATAATCCCCACCCCCCTATAATCCCCCCTTATAAACCCCACAATAATCCCCACCCCCTGAAATCCCCCCTTATAAACCCCCCACAATAATCCCCACCCCCGATAATCCCCGCTTATAAACCCCCCAGAATAATCCCCACCTGCTATAGTCCCCCTTTATAAATCCCCCACAATTATCCCCACCACCTATAATCCCCCTGTATAAACCCCCATAATAATCCCCACCCCCCATAATACCCCTTATAAACACCCCAATAATCCCCACCCCCTATAATCCCCCTTTTAAATCCCAAAATAATCCCCACCCCCTATAATCCCCCCTTATAAAGCCCCCAATAATCCCTGCCCCTATAATCTGCTATTATAAACCCCACAATAATCCCCACCGCCTGTAATCCCCCCTTATAAACCCCCCACAATAATCCCCACCCCCTGTAATCCCCCCTTATAAACCCCACCGCCTGTAATCCCCCCTTATAAACGCCACAATAATCCCCACCCCCTGTAATCCCCCCTTATAAACCCCACAATAATCCCCACCCCCTATAATCCCCCTTTATAATCCCCCCACAATAATCCCCACCCCCTATAATCCCGTTTTATAAACCCCCCACAATAATCCCCACCCCCTATAGTCCCCCTTATAAACCCCCCACAATAATCCCCACCCCCTATAATCCCCCCCTTATAAACCCCCCACAATAATCCCCACCTCCTATAATCCCCCTTATAACCCCCCCACAATAATCCCCACCCCCAATAATCCCCCCTTATAAACCCCCCACAATAATCCCCATCCCCTATAGTCCCCCTTTATAAACCCCACAATAATCCCCACCCCCTATAATCCACCCTTATAAACCCCCCCAATAATCCCCACCCCCTATAATACCCCCTTATAAACCCCACAATAATCCCCACCCCCTATAGTCCCCCTTTATAAACCCCACAATAATCCCCACCCCCCAATAATCCCCCCTCATAAACCCCACAATAATCCACATCCCCTATAGTCCCCCCTTATAAACCCCCCACAATAATCCCCACCCCCGATAATCCCCCTTATAAACCCCCCACAATAATCCCCACCCCCCTATAATCCCCCCTTACAAACCCCCCACAATAATCCCCACCTCCTATAATCCCCCTTACAAACCCCCCACAATAATCCCCACCCCCGATAATCCCCCTTATAAACCCCCCACAATAATCCCCACCCTCGATAATCCCCCTTATAAACCCCCCACAATAATCCCCACCCCCTATAATCCCCCCTTATAAACCCCCCACAATAATCCCCACCCCCTATAATCCCCCCTTATAAACCCCCCACAATAATCCCCACCCCCTATAATCCCCCATTAAACCCCAAAATAATCCCCACCCCTATAATCCCCCTTTATAAACCCCCCACAATAATCCCCACCACTATAACCCCCTTATAAACCCCCCACAATAATCCCCACCCCCTATAATCCCCCCTTATAAACCCCCCACAATAATCCCCACCCCCTATAATCCCCCCTTATAGACCTCCCAGTAATCCCCACCCCCTATAATACCCCTTTATAAACCCCAGAATAATCCCCACCCCCTATAATCCCCCCTTATAAACCCCCCACAATAATCCCCACCTCCCATAATCCCCCTTATAAACCCCCCAATAATCCCCACCCCCTATAATCCCCCGTTTAAACCCCACAATAATCCCCATCCCCTATAATCCCCCCTTATAAACCCCCCACAATAACCCCCACCCCCTATAATCCCCCCTTATAAACCCCCCACAATAACCCCCACCCCCTATAATCCCCCCTTATAGACCCCCCACAATAATCCCCACCCCCTATAACCCCCTTATAAACCCCCCACAATAATCTCCACCCCCTATAATCCCCCCTTATAAACCCCCCACAATAACCCCCACCCCCTATAACTCCCTTATAAACCCCCCACAATAATCCCCACCCCCTATAACCCCCTTATAAACCCCCCACAATAATCCCCACCTCCTATAATCCCCCCTTATAAACCCCCCACAATAATCCCCAACTCCTATAATCCCCCCTTATAAACCCCCCACAATAATGCCCACCTCCTATAATCCCCCTTATAAACCCCCCACAATAATCCCCACTCTCTATAATCCCCCTTATACAGCCCCCCAATAATCCCTACCCCCTATAATACCCCCTCATAAACCCCACAATAATCCCCACCCCCTATAGTCCCCCTTTATAAACCCCCCACAATATTCCCCACCCCTATAATCCCCCCTTATAAACCCCACAATAATCCCCACTCCCTATCATCCCCTTATAATCACCCCCTTTAATCACCCACCGCCCCCATTTTATAGTGACCAGTATGGGAGTTGTGGAGTCGTGCAACTTGTGGGGATGAGGGTTGGGGGGAACACAGTTTGGGATTGTCATCATTTGGAAGAGACTCGGTATGGCTGTATCAATGAGAAAGGTATACTGATCTCTAATAACTATTTACACTCCATGGCTCGAACAGGACCCATGCCCAAGCCCACTCTCCTCCCTAGCTCCAGCTCAGATTCTCCCTGTACCAGGATTCACACCCTCACTGCCGATCGGCCTGGAATTCCGCACATCCATTCCATCAAGTCCAGCCTAATAACATGATCTTCAAGCATTTACCCCTTTAAAGAGATCACTTTATTAACACGTCCCCCTCACTGCCAACTCGAGTCCACTTATGAATGAAGATAGAAGAGAAACCCTGTTACATCTTAGCATACAGACAGATTTTTAGTCTTAGCCAGCTGCTTTTTTTTTGTATAGTGAGGTTTACAATCCCGCAGACCAAGCAGTCTCTTAACACTTCCTCCAACGCTGGATTGAAATCACAGCTCTGCTAACCAGTGTAGTCTGGCCACAAACCCAGCAATCGTCTCCCCTGGTTCACACATGGAAGAATGAAATTTATACCTTAATGTGACGATTGAAGGTCAGGGATTGAAATAGTCCATCACTATTGCCACTATTTGATCAAAAGACATTGGGTGAGATTCTCTGGCCTCTCTGCCGCATGTGTCCTGCCGGCAGGAGATGGCGCGTTGTTTGCTGTTGGCGGGACTCTCTGCTCCCCCCACTGGCGTCACCCCACACCGGCTTGAAACCCATGGATAGGGATGCACTGCTGGCAGGACTGGAGAATCCTGCCAGTGTGAGCGCCCGTAGAATTCCAGCCTTTGTGTCCGGAGCTTTAGGTGATGTTAGACTTCTGTATGGATGTGGGTCACAAACTGGGAATAGTGTCACCTTTCGTCGTCCCTTTGTTGCGATTTCCTTATCGCAACATTTTGATATTTTGGCCCCAACCCTCAACTTCTGGGTCAAACAGTTCTACGTTCCTGATTAAAGGCACCTTAATGTCATCTGTAAGAGGAATTTTCTGAGGTGTCCCCCTGGGTACCATGTATTTAGTGGCCCTCACTCAACCAATACATAGACTGCGAAAGACAGTAAGCAGTTCAAGAATGAAAATGAATTTATTTATTAATGCATACATCAAGATAGACAGTCAATGAGGAACAACATTCCTCTGTGAACTAATCTGGCAATTGTAAAATTGTTATATTATTCTGAACATGTCAATATCCCACCCAGCCTTGTCACTCAGATTGGAGATTCCAATCGCAATATGACACCTTAGCTAATAACATTCCACCTGTCAACAGGAACAGGGGATCATTAGCTCATTGCCCCTGTAGGTTCCTCCCGTTACCTAGGAGCCCTAACCCACATCAATTCCAGTAACCAAAGCCCACTGCTTGTGGCTGCGAATCTTAATTGGCAAAAGGAGTCATTCTCTGCCCGAATCTGGCCTCTCCTTATCAGATTGCGAGACTTCTCCAGCCTCGCTACCCATGAACGAATCCACTTCCTTATACACCAGGCCTATTAAACTTGCTTTTGCGTATCCCAAAACAGATAAGAAGTTGCCTCTCTGTGCCCCATTGCACTACTGTGTTTCCATCATGCTGCATTCAGAACAAAGTTGGTCAGGGCATACAATACATATATATTGATGATGCAGTTTAAGCTTATAACACTTGGTTAATTTGTGGTTACGCAGTTTAATAATACCTTTGCAGTTTATAATACCTTTGCATATTTTGTTCCAGGCACATTGTGAATTCTCACTATATATACTCAAGGCACTTTATAATTAACCTTAACCTAGTCTACTTATTATAGGAAAATTAAAATGAAGAGCCTTATATTAAGAAGTGTATACACCCCATCATCATGTATTTTTTCCTCTTGGCCGTGACAATTACTTTCATCCCCCTTGAACGCACACTGAGAGCTGCTTGTTTTTCCTCATCACCAGTGTAATAATTGGAGGTGACTCAATTGGTTGCAGCAACAAGAGAGGTTTATTAAACAATAATAACTATTCCTACTCTAAGGTTCCAACAGAACATATGCACAAGTCTACACTCCTCCTCATTACATTCAACTGAGGCCCTCCCAGTCCCAGGACTCGCATCCTCGCTGTCGATTTGCCCAGCTTACCATGTCTCCACTCCATAGGGTCTGGCCTGATCATGTGACCTGCAAAGGATTGCTTCTTAAAGGGGCCATGCTATCACAGCAGGGGGCATGAGGAGTTAAAATATTTTCAAGAATTTGTAAATGGCCTTCATGAACATTTGAATATGTACATCAGAATGTAGCTATTTTCCAATCCCAAATTAAACCCATTGTCCCACTCTCTCCCCATAGCCTTGTATCAATCCAAAATTAATCCCACTGCACCAATCTCTCCCCATAGCCCAGTATCAATCCCAAACTAATCCCACTGTCTCTCAACTGGTGTTGTATCAATCCCCAAACTAATCCCATTGCCTCAATCTCTCCCCATAGTCCCACTCTCTCCGCATAGCCCAAACTCATCCCATTGCCCCACTCTCTCCCCCTAGCCATGTATCAATCCCCAAAGTAATCCTACTTCCCGCTCTCTCCCCATAGCCATGTATCAATCCCCAAACTAATCCCACTTCCTGCTCTCTCCCCATAGCCCTGTTTCAATCCCCAAACTAACCCCATTGCCCCAATCTCTCCCCATAGCCATGTATCAATCCCCAAACTAATCCCACTATCCCACTCCCCATAGACATGTATCAATCCCCAAACTAATCCCACTATCCCACTCCCCATAGACATGTATCAATCCCCAAACTAATCCCACTACCCAACTCCCCATAGACATGTATCAATCCCCAAACTAATCCCACTACCCCACTCCCCATAGACATGTATCAATCCCCAAACTAATCCCACTACCCAACTCCCCATAGACATGTATCAATCCCCAAACTAATCCCACTACCCCACTCCCCATAGACATGTATCAATCCCCAAACTAATCCCACTATCCCAACTCCCCATAGACATGTATCAATCCCCAAACTAATCCCACTATCCCAACTCCCCATAGACATGTATCAATCCCCAAACCAATCCCACTCCCCCACTCCCCATAGACATGTATCAATCCCCAAACTAATTCCACTACCCAACTCCCCATAGACATGTATCAATCCCCAAACTAATCCCACTATCCCACTCCCCATTGACATGTATCAATCCCCAAACTAATCCCACTATCCCACTCCCCATAGACGCATATCAATCCCCAAACTAATCCCACTATCCCACTCCCCATAGACATGTATCAATCCCCAAACTAATCCCACTATCCCACTCCCCATAGACATGTACCAATCCCCAAACTAATCCCACTATCCCACTCCCCATAGACATGTACCAATTCCAAATTAATCCCATTGTCCCACATCAATCCCCAAATTGATCTCACTGCAGTGCTCGCTGCTTTCATGCCCTCTGAACATTTCAATCATGGGTAACACCCCAGTTCAATCGACTGAAATACTCCATATAATTGTAGATAAATACGATTTGTTCTCCTCTTAGCCTGCCGCGCTTGACTACCAATATTTACGGAATTCCTGTTGCAGGTCTCTCTTCCTGACACCATTCCAGAATCCCCTTGTTATTTCTGGTCATAGTAGTTTCCAGTCTTTAATTGCATGAACCGATTGAACATTCGGTATTGCCAGAACAGGAAGTAGTGCATGCCAGGGGATGATGGACAAGCAGGATTCAGTGCAGTAACAATCTCTACTTGGAGGCCTTTCGAACAACACAGCTCCTCATTTTCAGCGGCTTCTGGGGTAGAAATGTCCCAACTTTTCTCGGCTGCACTTCCTGAGTCCAACCGCACTCACACGCAAAGCAGAGGGGGGTGGTGAGACTCAGTGTCGCACGTACCGAGGTGTGGTCACCATGGCGTAGATTGTGTTGGACTGTGGACCAGGATAAGCTTTGGCAGCCTGAAATAGAACAGAAAGAGCGAAACTGGGAGAGTGAAGCAAAGGAAGGAGACAGGGGGAGACAGAGTGAGAGAAAGAGAGGGAGAGACAGAGACACAAGGGAGTGAGCGAAACAGACAGACAGACGGACAAAAGGAGGTAGAGGTTGAGAGAGAAATTGATGGAGAGAGAGAATGAAAATAAGACTGTTGACGACAAGATCAGCAGTGACTAAACTCGGACAAGGGGAAAAATAAAGAGATTAAAAAGTGCGTTTACCTGAGACACATGCCTTGGGGTGGTGATCTCAGCATACACAGTGACTGACTGGTGAGGAAGCTCTGCACCTTGAGAACAGAGACAGAGCATCATTTATCACATTCAAACTCACACACAGGCACATGTGAAAAACTATCTTTATATCATCAACATCTCTGATCAAGAACTCTGATATTCGAATCTTGACGTTACTCACTCTGCTTCGGTATCTTCTTGGATCGACAATAGAACAGAATAAGCAATGTTACGATCAATATCATCAGAAAAATAACCACCACGATGATGAGAATATACACCAACTCCAACACAGGCCTGTTAACCACACCCTCTGAAAGAAAATCGGTTACAGCTTGGGATTAGATACAGAGCAAAGCTCCCTCTACACTGTCCCCATCAAACACTCCCAGGACAGATACAGCACGGGGTTAGATACAGAGCAAAGCTCCCTCTACACTGTCCCCATCAAACACTCCCAGGACAGATACAGCACGGGGTTAGATACAGAGTAAATCTCCCTCTACACTGTCCCCATCAAACACTCCCAGGACAGGTACAGCACGGGGTTAGATACAGAGTAAAGCTCCCTCTACACTGTCCCCATCAAACACTCCCAGGACAGGTACAGCACGGGGTTAGATACAGAGTAAATCTCCCTCTACACTGTCCTCATCAAACACTCCCAGGACAGGTACAGCACGGGGTTAGATACAGAGTAAATCTCCCTCTACACTGTCCCCATCAAACACTCCCAGGGCAGGTACAGCACGGGGTTAGATACAGAGTAAATCTCCCTCTACACTGTCCCCATCAAACACTCCCAGGACAGGTATAGCACAGGGTTAGATACAGAGTAAAGCTCCCTCTACACTGTCCCCATCAAACACTCCCAGGACAGGTACAGCACGGGGTTAGATACAGAGTAAATCTCCCTCTACACTGTCCCCATCAAACACTCCCAGGACAGGTACAGCACGGGGTTAGATACAGAGTAAATCTCCCTCTACACTGTCCCCATCAAACACTCCCAGGACAGGTACAGCACGGGGTTAGATACAGAGTAAATCTCCCTCCACACTGTCCCCCACAAACACTCCCAGGACAGATACAGCACGGGGTTAGATACAGAGTAAATCTCCCTCTACACTGTCCTCATCAAACACTCCCAGGACAGGTACAGCACAGGGTTAGATACAGAGTAAATCTCCCTCTACACTGTCCCCGTCAAACACTCCCAGGACAGGTACAGCACGGGGTTAGATACAGAGTAAATCTCCCTCTACACTGTCCTCATCAAATACGGGGTGGAGATGCCGGCGTTGGACTGGGGTAAACACAGTAAGAAGTCTCACACACCAGGTTAAAGTCCAACCGAACACTTCAGCGGTCATGGGCATTCAGCCTCTGACTTTCGGGTAAGCGTTCTCCAAGGCGGCCTTCACGACACACGACAGCGCAGAGTCGCTGAACAGAGACTGATAGCCAAGTTCCACACATGAGGACGGACTCAACAGGGATCCTGGGTTTGTGTCGCACTATCTGTAACCCCCGTGACTTGCCAGGGTTTGCAAAACCTCACTTACTGTACTGTCTGGAGACAATACACATCTCTTTAACCTGTGATCAGTGCTCCTTCCCCTCACACTGTTGGCTATTTTAAGAATTGAATAGCAGGTTAGGCGTAAAAATTTGCATTCTAATCAGTAATCTGTAAACTGTCTGTGCGGTTATATGCTCTGTCTGAGGCCAGAACTCTCCATTAACCTGTCGAAGGGGCTAACCCCGAAAGCTTGTGAGTTTACTATCAAATAAATCAGTTGGACTTAAACCTGGTGTTGTCAGACTTCTTACCGTGTTTCCCATCAAACACTCTCAGGACAGGTACAGCACAGGGTTAGACACAGAGTAAATCTCCCTCTACACTGTCCCCATCAAACACTCCCAGGACAGGTACAGCACAGGGTTAGACACAGAGTAAATCTCCCTCCACACTGTCCGCATCAAACACTCCCAGGACAGGTACAGCACGGGGTTAGATACAGAGTAAATCTCCCTCTACACTGTCCCCATCAAACACTCCCAGGACAGGTACAGCACAGGGTTAGACACAGAGTAAATCTCCCTCCACACTGTCCGCATCAAACACTCCCAGGACAGGTACAGCATGAGGTTAGACACAGAGTAAATCTCCCTCCACACTGTCCCAAACAAACGCTGTTACCTTCCTCAGTGGGTGTGAATCCACAGATATCCAGGAGGCTGATCGATGTGGTCAGTTTACTGACTGGGTTTCGGGCTGTGCAGCTATAATTCACTGCCGGAGGTGATGTGATGGTTAACTTCAGCATCCGATTATGAACACTGCTAGTGTCTTCGGTTACATTTGTTACAAGGGCACTTCCTGCCTGTGTCCAGGTGTAGTGAACGTCAGTTCCATTCTGTGCCAGGCAGCTCAATATCACCAGGCACGTCCCATTGACAGTAACGTTCCACATATTGATAACGGGCTGAGAAACCGCATCTAAATGGGCAGAAGAAAAATCAAACATATCAAAATACACAGAGCTGCCTCTGCAAAAAAACTCTCAAAATACACAGAGCTGCCTCTCCAAAAAAACCCTCAAAATACACAGAGCTGTCTCTCCAAAACACCCTCAAAATACACAGAGCTGCCTCTCCAAAAAAACCCTCAAAATACACAGAGCTGTCTCTCCAAAACACCCTCAAAATACACTGAGCTGCCTCTCCAAAACACCCTCAAAATACACAGAGCTGCCTCTCCAAAGCACCCTCAAAATACACAGAGCTGCCTCTCCAAAGCACCCTCAAAATACACAGAGCTGCCTCTCCAAAGACCCACTCAAAATACACAGAGCTGCCTCTCCAAAACCCACTCAAAATACACAGAGCTGCCTCTCCAAAAACCCACTCAAAATACACAGAGCTGCCTCTCCAAAACACCCTCAAAATACACTGAGCTGCCTCTCCACAAACCCACTAAAAATACACAGAGCTGCCTCTCCAAAACACCCTCAAAATACACAGAGCTGCCTCTCCAAAAAAACCCTCAAAATACACAGAGCTGTCTCTCCAAAACACCCTCAAAATACACTGAGCTGCCTCTCCAAAACACCCTCAAAATACACAGAGCTGCCTCTCCAAAGCACCCTCAAAATACACAGAGCTGCCTCTCCAAAGCACCCTCAAAATACACAGAGCTGCCTCTCCAAAGACCCACTCAAAATACACAGAGCTGCCTCTCCAAAACCCACTCAAAATACACAGAGCTGCCTCTCCAAAAACCCACTCAAAATACACAGAGCTGCCTCTCCAAAACACCCTCAAAATACACTGAGCTGCCTCTCCAAAACCCTCTCAAAATACACAGAGCTGCCTCTCCAAAACATCCTCAAAATACACAGAGCTGCCTCTCCAAAACACCCTCAAAATACACAGAGCTGCCTCTCCAAAACCCTCTCAAAATACACAGAGCTGCCTCTCCAAAACATCCTCAAAATACACAGAGCTGCCTCTCCAAAACACCCTCAAAATACACAGAGCTGCCTCTCCAAAACCCACTCAAAATACACAGAGCTGCCTCTCCAAAGACCCACTCAAAATACACAGAGCTGCCTCTCCAAAACCCCCTCAAAATACACAGAGCTGCCTCTCCAAAAACCCACTAAAAATACACACAGCTGCCTCTCCAAAACCCTCTCAAAATACACAGAGCTGCCTCTCCAAAACCCCCTCAAAATACACAGAGCTGCCTCTCCAAAACCCTCTCAAAATACACAGAGCTGCCTCTCCAAAACATGCTCAAAATACACAGAGCTGCCTCTGAAAAACCCACTCAAAATACACAGAGCTGCCTCTCCAAAACCCTCTCAAAATACACAAAGCTGCCTCTCCAAAACCCCCTCAAAATACACAGAGCTGCCTCTCCAAAACCCCCTCAAAGTACACAGAGCTGCCTCTCCAAAACCCCCTCAAAATACACAGAGCTGCCTCTCCAAAACCCACTCAAAATACACAGAGCTGCCTCTCCAAAATCCCCTCAAAATACACAGAGCTGCCTCTCCAAAACCCCCTCAAAATACACAGAGCTGCCTCTCCAAGATCCACTCTGTTTTGGAGAGGCAGCTCTGTGTATTTTGAGGGGGTTTTAGAGAGAAGATCTGTGTATTTTGAGGATGTTTCGGAGAGGCAGCTCTGTGTATTTTGAGGATGTTTTGGAGAGGCAGCTCTGTGTATTTTGAGGATCTTTTGGAGAGGCAGATCTGTGTATTTTGAGGATCTTTTGGAGAGGCAGCTCTGTGTATTTTGAGGATGTTTTGGAGAGGCAGATCTGTGTATTTTGAGGATGTTTTGGAGAGGCAGCTCTGTGTATTTTGAGGATCTTTTGGAGAGGCAGATCTGTGTATTTTGAGGATCTTTTGGAGAGGCAGCTCTGTGTATTTTGAGGGTTTTTTTGGAGAGGCAGCTCTGTGTATTTTGAGGATGTTTTGGAGAGGCAGATCTGTGTATTTTGAGGATCTTTTGGAGTGGCAGCTCTGTGTATTTTGAGGGTTTTTTTGGAGAGGCAGCTCTGTGTATTTTGAGTGGGTTTTGGAGAGGCAGCTCTGTGTATTTTGAGGGGGTTTTGGAGAGGCAGCTCTGTGTATTTTGAGGATGTTTTGGAGAGGCAGATCTGTGTATTTTGAGGATCTTTTGGAGTGGCAGCTCTGTGTATTTTGAGGGTTTTTTTGGAGAGGCAGCTCTGTGTATTTTGAGGGGATTTTGGAGAGGCAGCTCTGTGTATTTTGAGGGGGTTTTTCAGAGGCAGCTCTGTGTATTTTGAGGGTGTTTTGGAAAGGCAGCTCTGTGTATTTTGAGGGGGTTTTTCAGAGGCAGCTCTGTGTATTTTGAGGGGGTTTTGGAGAGGCAGCTCTGTGTATTTTGAGGGGGTTTTTCAGAGGCAGCTCTGTGTATTTTGAGTGGGTTTTGGAGAGGCAGCTCTATGTATTTTGAGGGGGTTTAGGAGAGCAAAGAGGGGGCATGAGATGACTTTGGCACGAAGGATTAAGGAGAATCCAACGGTGTTTTACTCCTATCTTAAGAGCAAAAGGGTGGCTAGGGCTAAAATCGGTCCTCTCAGGGACAGATGTGGGGAATTGTGCTTAGAGGCAGAGGGAATGGGGGAGATCCTGAATGAGTACTTTGCGTCGGTATTCACGAAGGAGAGGGGCTTGATGTCTGGTACGGTCATCGAGGGAGCGCTAGACCAATTGAAAGATCTATCGATTCAGAGGGAAGAAGTGTTAGGGCTTTTAGGTAGCACTAAAACCGATAAATCTCCGAGGCCAGATGGCATTTATCCTAGGCAGCTTAGGGAGGCGAGGGATGAGATTGCTGGGCCTCTGACGCGAATCTTTGTCTCTTCTTTGGACACAGGTGAGGTCCCAGAGGACTGGAGGATAGTGAATGTGGTACCGTTGTTTAAAAAGGGTAGGAGGGATAGCCCGGGTAACTATAGGCCGGTGAGTTTAATGTCAGTGGTAGGCAAGTTGACGGAGAGGATTCTTAGGGATAGGATGTATGCGCACTTAGAGTGTTGCGATCTGATTAAGGATACGCAGCATGGCTTTGTAAAGGGGAAGTCTTGCCTTAAGAATCTGGTAGAATTCTTTGAGGAGGTGACAAAAACGGTCGACGAAGGACGAGCTGTTGATGTCGTCTATATGGATTTCAGTAAGACGTTTGACAAAGTCCCTCATGGTAGGTTGTTAGAGAAGGTTAATACTCATGGGATACGTGGCCAGGTATCTAGATGGGTAGAGAACTGGCTTGCAAAGAGGAGACAGAGAGTAGTAGTGGAGGGGTCTTTTTCTAGCTGGAGGTCTGTCACTAGTGGTGTGCCGCAGGGCTCAGTACTGGGACCTCTTCTCTTTGTAGTGTATATAAATGATTTGGAAGAGGGAGTAGGTGGTGTGATCAGCAAATTTGCTGATGACACTAAGATGTCTGGATTGGCGGGCAGTGAGGAGCAGTGTCTGGCAATACAGCGGGATATTGATAGGCTGGTTGATTGGGAAGATACATGGCAAATGGGGTTTAATCCGGATAAATGTGAGGTGATGCATTTTGGCCGGAATAATGTAGGGGGAAGTTATATGGTAAAGGGTAAGCCCATAAGGAGTATGGAGTCGCAGCGAGACCTGGGGGTGCAAGTGCACAAGTCTTTGAAGGTGGCAGTGCAAGTGGAGAGTGTGGTGAAGAAAGCCTATGGTATGTTAGCCTTTATAGGAAGGGGTATAGAATATAAGAGCTGGAGTCAAATGTTGCAGTTGTACAGAATGTTGATTAGGCCGCATTTAGAGTACTGCGTCCAGTTCTGGTCGCCTTACTACCGGAAGGACGTGGAGACTCTGGAGAGAGTGCAGAGGAGGTTTACCAGGATGTTGCCTGGTATGGAAGGACTGGGGTATGAGGAAAGATTTAATAAATTGGGGCTCTTTTCCCTTGAAAGACGACGACTGAGGGGGGATCTAATGGAGGTATATAAGATTATGAAGGGTATAGATAGAGTAAACAGAGGTAAGCTATTTCCTATGGTAGAGACACGTAGGACAAGGGGCCATGGGCTTAAGGTGAAGGGGGGAGAGGTATAACACAGATATTAGAGGGAGGTTTTTCACACAGAGGGTAGTGGGGGTATGGAATGCTAGAGTCATTTAAGAGTAACTTAGACAGGCACATGAGTGGGTTGGAGATGGGTGGATATAGGAGACTGTTTTAAATAAGGGTCATTAGCATTGGGGCGTCCCTGGAAAGGTAAATGGATATGGTACAATAATAATGTTTTTTTTCCTTTTCATTCACAGGTTTTAAGTCGGTCCGCCTTGTGTCCAACGAGGGGCATACACGTGATGGGTCGTACTGGGGCTGCTCTTGGTTGCTTGAGATTGGCCTAGTGCTTCATGTCGTTAGTGTGTGCCTAGACTGGACCAGATACTGGGCAAGACGACAGCTCAGTGACTATCACTGTTTGCTGTGCAGACACATGGATTTGGGCCGGTGTCTGTGGGGAGATTGCGCATTCTCCCCGTGCTTGCGTGGGTTTTCTCCGGGTGCTCTGGTTTCCTCCCACACCCCAAAGATGTGCTGTTAGGCTGATTGGCAGTAATAAATTGTCCCTAAATTAGTTTCCCTCAATCTGGATTCCAATGTGGAGCGCCATAAGCAAAGACAAGGGTCATGGGTGGAAGAGGGAACTCACATTGTTAAATGGCGGCACGGGCTCTTTGGGCCGAAGGGCCTGTTTCCCGTGCTGTGTTGTTCTTTGTTCTTTGTTCAACTCAGTCCTAAATCTGCTCCTCCTTATTTTGAGGCTACGCCTCCTAGTTTTAGTTTCACCCGCCAGTGGAAATAACTTCCTGCTTCTAATTTCTCTATTCCCTTCGAAATTTTATATGTTTCTATAAGATCCCCCCTTATTCTTCTGAATTCCAATGAGTATAGCCCCAGCTACTCCATCTCTCCTCATAAGCCAACCCTCAACTCTGGGATCAACCTAGTGAATCTCCTCTGCGTCCCCTTCAGTATATCCTTTCTCAAGTGAGGAGACCAAAACTGTACACAGTACTCCAGGTGTGGCCTCACCAGCACCTTATACAGCTGCAACATAATCTCACTGTTTTTAAACTCCATCCCTCTAGCAATGAAGGACAAAATTCCATTCGCCTTCTTAATTACCTGCTGTACTTGCAAACCAACTCCTTGTGATTCCTGTACAAGGACACCCAGGTCCCTCTGCACAGCAGCATGCTGCACTTTTTTACCATTTAAATAGTAGTCCATTTTGTTGTTATTCTACCAAAATGAATTTACCAACATTTACCAACATTATCTCACATTTACCAACATCATACTCCATCTGCCAGGCCCCTGCCACCCACTAAGACATCTATATCCCTTTGCAGACTTTCAGCGTCCTCTGCACACTTTGCTCTGTCACTCAGCTTCATGTCACCTGCGAGTTTTGACACACTACACTTGGTCAAAATATTCATCTAATGTGTCTTGTAGTTCATACAATATATTTAATAGTGATTGCTGTCTTTGACGTATGTTGACTAATTCAATATTCTTGTTATTGAGAATTTTACAAAGTAATATTTTGTTTTGTGTTATTTATATTGAGTGAATGTTATCTAAGGTAATGCACATGTGAACATATAAAATCTGTTTGATTCAATGTATCTAAATGCTAATAAGTTAGGAGTTAATTTTATGTGAAACATCAATGCATTACAACAGATGGCAGGATTTTCCTATTATTTAATTATCTGGGGTTACAGGAGTCAAAAATGCTTAGAAGAGGAACATTTGGGCAAATACACTAGTGGTAATTTACCAAAATTCGCTGGACTCTGGGGTGGTTCCCGCAGATTGGAAAACAGCAAATGTGACACCACTGTTTAAAAAAAAGGAAGTAGACAAAAGGCGAGTAACTATAGGCCGGTTAGCTTAACTTCTGTAGTAGGGAAAATGCTTGAATCTATCATCAAGGAAGAAATAGCGAGAGACCTGGATATAAATTGTCCCATTGGTAAGATGCAGCACGGGTTCATGAAGAGCAGGTCATGTTTGACTAATTTGGTGGAATTCTTTGAGGACATTACATGCTCAGTGGACAATGGGGAACCTGTGGATGTGGTGTATCTGGTTTTCCAGAAGACATTTGACAAGGTGCCGCACCAAAGGCTGCTGCATAAGATAAAGGTGCAGGGGTAATGTATTAACATGGATAGAGGATTGATTAACTAACAGAAAGCAAAGAGTGGGGGTAAATGGGTGTTTTCCTGGTTGGCGATGAGTGACTAGTGGTGTGCCTCAGGGATCAGTGTTGGGACCGCAATTATTTATGATTTATATCGATGATTTGGAGTTGGGGACCAAGCGTAGTGTGTCAAAATGGTAAGTTGTTTACTCTCCTGTAGAACTTGGTCGCATCAAATGTTGTTGCCTTTATGCGAATGATATGCCACGTGAACTAAGCATAATGGCGTCGTTTACAAGTAATTTCATTGGCCGTTCGAGCCGTGTGATCAGTTTCTGGTTACACAATTGGCTGATTGACGGAGAATCTTCTGGAAGCAAGTGAAGAATTTGTGAGTGAAAGATAGGTGTGGTCCTTTATTTATCAATGATAACCCTATAGAGATTGACCATCGTAAGAAGCGTGCCCTGAAGGAACACTGAGAGAGAAAATAGTTTCTACATCGAGGATATTTCTTAAAGTTGGTAGTATCTAATTTCAGTTAATGTTTAGTTCAGGGTTAAAGTTCAGTAAAGGAGTTAAAAGAGCTGCAACTGTTCAGTTTGAGTTGGTATCTGAAGAGAGAAATTGTTGAATGAATTAAAGATCATAGAACCCTACAATGCAGAAAGAGGCCCTTCGGCCCATCAAGTCTGCACCGAACACAATCCCACCCAGGCCCGACACCCATATCCCTCCATATTATACCCACTAATCCCCACTACCCTGGACACTAAGGGGCAATTTCTTAGCATGGCCAATCAACCTAACCCGCACATCTTTGGACTGTGGGAGGAAACCCACACAGACACGAAGAGAATGTGCAAACTCCACACAGACGGTGACCCGAGCCAGGAATCGAACTCAGGACCCTGGAGCTGTGAAGCAGCAGTGTTAACCACTGTGCTACCATGCCACCCACAGTTGACTCCTGTTCTTATTTATCTCATTAAAGTGGAATGCTTGGAGGTGTGGGGGGTGGTTTGAATTAATAGCCGAGTAATACTCTCTATGCTCTGACTCTCTCTCAGATCCCCCTCCACCTTATCATCATCATCAGATTTGACTGCCTGATGGCTCCACCTCGTTGAGTTCTGGTCACCGAGCAGCTTCTCTCTGGATTGTTGGGCATAGTTTTCACACTGCCCTGTTTATCAACTGGATAAGGAGACGGTGCCCAAACTGGCTGCTTACCGTAAAGTCTCAGCTCAAATTCCTCTTGATATTCAACAACGAAACCTTTACCAGCTTTGATTTGATACAGCCCCGCATCTGCCGATTGAAGGGACTTAATTTCCATTGTTAGATCGCTGAAATCTAACGTGAATCTGTTTCCGAAATCGGGGTTACATGCTCTTACTGTTGCACGTTGACAGACTACGTCCTTTTGCCTCCACCATTTAATGTCCACATTTGGCTGGAACGATAATGAAGGGGTTAATCTGACTGCTTTTCCCAGTGTGCCGTTCACCAGGACTCTGTTTGCTTCACACTGTCCCAAACCTGCAACAGCAACAAGAGGGAGAAAAGCATGCTTAACGTCACCACCACTCCTGCCCTCTCCGCATGGGCCCACCCAGTTGGCGTGGCATCACGCTGGCAGGAATGATGCCAGGATTACAAAAATGAAAACCAGTCACGTTGACTACAACAGGGGCACACACGTAAGTGTAGCCCCCACCCCTTCCTCCGCTCTGGTTGTGGGGGACATGTACCAGGAGTGGCCCCTGGCAGTGCGAACTGTGTATACTCCAGTCCAACGCCAGCATCTCCACATCAATGCTAACATGAGCCATGGTTGCAGTGCCAAGGGCTGTCCCTCTGGGAAGTTCCATTAGGGAGCATTCATAAGAACATAAGAAAGAGGAGCAGGAATAGACCATCTAGCCCTTCGAGCCTGCCCCGCCATTCAATAAGATCATGGCTGAGCTGAAGTGGATCAGTCCCTTAATTCCCTTGTCTATCAGAAACCTATCTACCCGTGACTTAAATATATTTAGCGAGGCAGCCTCCACCACTTCAACGGGCAGAGAATTCCAGAGATTCACCACCCTTTGAGTGAAGAAGTTCCTCCTCAACTCCGATCTAAACTGTTCCCACCTTATCTTGAGGCTGTGTCCTCTAACCCTGCTATCCTTTCTAAGGCGGAAGAATCTCTCTACCTCTACCCTATCCATCCCCTTCATCATCTTATACGTCTCTATAAGATCCCCCCTCAGCCTTCTAAACTCCAACGAGTACAGACCCAGTCTATTTAGTCTCTCTTCATAGTCCAACCCCCTCATCTCCGGTATCAGCCTAGTGAACCTCCTCTGCACTCCCTCCAAGGCCAATATATCCTTGTGCAAGTGCGGCGACCAAAACTGCACACAGTACTCCAGCTGCGGCCTCACCAATGCCCTATACAGCTGCAGCAAGACCTCCCTACTTTTATATTCAATCCCCCTCGCTATGAAGGCCAGCATCCCATTTGCCTTCCTGACCACCTGCTGCACCTGCAAGCTGGGTTTTTGCGACTCATGCACAAGGACCCCCAGGTCCCTCTGCACCGTAGCACGCTGCAGCTTTTCGCCTTTTAAATAATAATCCCTCCTACTACTATTTCTGCCAAAGTGGATAACCTCACACTTGCTAACATTATACTCCATCTGCCAGGTCCTCGCCCACTCGCTCAGCCTATCCAGATCTCTTGTTCCCCGTAAGGGTGGTGAGGGAGTACACCCTCATGCTTATGGCAGGTCTCAGTGTCCATTGGTGGGGTGGGAGTTTATTTTTAGCCCACATTAGGCCCTTTTAACGATGCCCCCTCCCCGCAACCCGCCCTCCCCACCCCACCACCTCGCTATCTCTGAGTTGCTGGCTCTACCAAATCCCTCCTCCCCAGAGCGACAGCACAGACCACACCCCCAGATCCTCACTACACATCACTCACTAACATGTTACACGCTGTTGCACGCTGGTTTTCCGACTCAGACCGACACTCTGGGAGAAGTTTTCCCACAGTTTGCCGGAGACTTTTCAGCTTAGGAGGGCGAGAGAGAGAGAAAGAGAGAGAGGGGCAAAGGGGGGAAACAGAAAAAGAGAGTGAAACAGAGAGTTACAAAAAGAGTGAGAGAGAGGGAGAGACTGATACTGTGGCAGAGGGATTGGTAGGCAGAGAGAGAGAGACAGAGAGAAACTGTGAGAAAAAGAGAAAGAGAGAGAAAAGGACGCCGCAGAGAGAATGGAAGCAGAGTGGGAAAGAGTGGAGACAGATAGACAAGAAGAAACAAAGAAAGGCTCAGGTGAAAAATTTTCCATCAAGCTTGAGAGGGGCTGAAGAGCCTCATGCTGTTCCTGTGTAACAGGATCAAGAGAGAGGGGCTGAATGGCCTCCTCCTGTTCCTGTTTAACAGGACTGAGATGGGCTGAATGGCCTCCTCCTGTTCCTGTGTAACAGGACTGAGATGGGCTGAATGGCCTCTTCCTGTTCCTGTCTAACAGGACTGAGATGGGCTGAATGGCCTCTTCCTGTTCCTGTTTAACAGGACTGAGATGGGCTGAATGGCCTCCTCCTGTTCTTGTTTAACAGGACTGTGATGGGCTGAATGGCCTCCTCCTGTTCCTGCACAATAGCTCCAGAGGGACTGGGTGGTTTGTACAATGTGACTTCAGGGCAATTTTTATTGGTATCGATTACCTTGTAGCACGAGGGTAAGTAGAATATAAACCTTCCAGGGAGGGAGGTCACGGAAAAATTTGGACATCATCTGTGGGAATAAAAATTGGGAAGATCAGACAGTTTGGATGTGATTGAAACAAATCTGAGAGTCAAGGGCTGCACAGAAAGAGTCAAATAACACAGACACACTCGTCAAAATGGCCACCCGTCCCGTTTGCCACACATATGTACAGCAAGATCCCATACATATGCAGAGCAAGATCCCAGACTCCCTGGCTTGAGAACTGGTGGAGAATGCCAGCCTTTTGGAGCTTATACTGAACTTTGGGAATGTCCCAGGCTTCATCCCAAAGGTACGTCACTCGAGAATGGTTTCCAGTGTACGGTAGCAGTTGACTCTTGGGTTGAGGGAACAGGGGTGGCCGGGTTAAGGTGGTCCGTCCCAACTCAGGGGAAGATAGGTTTTGCGTTTCTCCGCGGTCTTTTGAAGGAAAATCTACAGTACAGAAAGAGGCCATTTGGCCCATTGAGTCTGTACCGACCACAACCCCACCCATTCCCTACCCCTATATCCCTATATATTTTACCCACTAATCCCTCTAACCGACACATCTCAGGACACTAAGGGGCAATTTTAGCATGACCAATCAACCTAAACTGCACATCTTTGGACTGTGGGAGGAAACCGGAACACCCGGAGGAAACCCACGCAGGCACGAGGAGGATGTGCAAACTCCACACAGACAACCCTGGACTCGAACCCAGGACCCTGGAGCTGTGAAGCAGCAGTGCTAACCACTGTGCTACCGTGTTGCCCAATGGACTAGTTGGTGACAGGCAGCATAGTTTTTTCGGGGAAGATCATGTCTTACCAAATTGACTGAGTTTTTTGAAGAAGTGACAAAGGATATTGATGAGGGAAGGCCTGTGGATGTAGCTCATATGGACTTTAGTAAGCCGTTGGACACGGTTCCTCATGGCAAACTGGTACAAAAACTAAAATCCCATGGGATTCAGGATGGGCTGGCTGGATTTATACAGAGTTGACTTGGTCATAGAAGACAGAGTAGCGGTGTACGGGTGTTTTCCAGAATGGAGATCTGTAGCTAGGGATCAGTACTGGGACCCCTGTTGTTCGTAGCGTACATAAAAGATCTGGAAGAAAATGTGGGTGGTCTGATGAGTAAGTTTGCGGATGACACAAAGATTGGTGGAGTTGTGGATATTGTTGGGGATTGTCAGAGGATACAACAGGATGCAGATAGATTGGACACTTGGACACAGAAATGACAGATGGAGTTTAATCTGGACAAATGTGAGGTGATGCATTTTAGATGATCAAATTTAGGTGTGAATTATACTGTAAATGGCAGAACTCATCAGGAACATTAACACAGAGGGATCTGGGTGTACAGAACCACAGTTCCCTAAAAGTGACAATACAAGTGGCCAAGGTGATTAAGGAAGCATATGGCATGCTTGCCAACATCAGCCTGGGTATTGAGAGCAAGAGTTGGCAAATCACATTGCAGCTACATAAAACTTTGGTTAGGCCATGTTCGGGGTATTGCGTGCAGTTCTGGTCACCACACTACCGGAAGGATTTGGAAGCTTTGGAGATAGTGTAAAGAAGGTTCACCAGGATGTTGCCTGGTCTCGAGGGTGTTGGGTATGAGAAGAGGTTGAATAAACTAGGATTGTTTTCGCTGGAAAGACAGAGGCTGAGGGGAGACCTGATAGAGATCTACAAAATTACGAGAGGCACAGACATAATGGATAGTCAGAGGCTTTTTCCCCAGGGTGGACGTGTCAATTACAGGGGGGCAGAGGTTCAAGGTGAGAGGGAGGAATCTAATGGGAGATGTGTGGGGAAAGTTTTTCATGCAGAGAGTGGCGAGTGACTGGAACACGCTGCCAGAGGAGGGGGTGGAAGCAGGCAAATTAGCAACATTTAAGAGGCATCTGGATGGATACATGAATAGGGAGGGAATAGAGGGATACGGATCGAGTAAGAGCAGAAGGTGTATTTTTTAGTTAGAGCATCATGATCAGCACAGACCTGGAGGGGCTGAAGGGCCTGTACATTTCTTTGTTCTGTAAAATTCAGGGGCTGGGGCTGATTCCCGCTGGAGAGGTTGGAGCACAATGCTGAGTGGGACACGGCACGTGCCGATCTGTCAGCACCGAGATCAGGACATCCTCATAGGATCCATTCATAGAACCCTACAGTGCAGAAAGAGGCCCTTCGGCCCATCGAGCCTGCACTGAACACAATCCCACCCAGGCCCTACATATTATACCCACTAATCCCGCTAACATCCACTACCCTGGGCACTCAGGGGCAATTTCTTAGCATGGCCAATCAACCTAACCCGCACATCTTTGGACTGTGGGAGGAAACCGGAGCACCCGGAGGAAACCCACACAGACACGAGGAGAATGTGCAAACTCCGCACAGACAGCGACCCGAGCCGGGAATCGAACCCAGGACCCTGGAGCTGTGAAACAGCAATGCTAACCACTGTGCTACCGTGCCACCCCTAAAATTCACACTATCAAGTCTGCCCTATCCACAATCCCATGCATACCCCATCCTCATAACCCTATGTATTTACGCTGCTAGCCCCCCCCGACACTAAGGCACAATTTAGCACGGCCAAACCACCTAACCCGCATGTCTCTGGATTGTGGGAGGGAACTGGAGCATCCAGAGGAAACCCACGCAGACACAGGGAGAATGTACAAACTCCGCACCGACAGTATCCCGAGGCTGGAATCGAGCTCAAGTCCCTGGCACTGTGAGGCAGCAGTGCGAACCAATGTGCTACCGTGCCATCCCAAGTGGCCCCTGTGTGCCAGCCTCCCAAATGCCAGCCAGCCCCGTGATGCCCACAATGCTGGCTGTCCCACAGCCCCACCATGGCTGTATCACTGAACGTGCCCATATCCTCGTCCACTCCCTTGCCCCCAGCCTGCCTCAATCACCCTCCACCGCCCCGATCTCCTGATTTTGTCCCCCCCCCCGGCAGCCCTGGCCCCCCACCCCCCCCACCATCTCAAGGTGAAGGTGGACACAGGAGCCTCCGCACCTGTAGTTAGTGAGGAAAGTTGACATGACACTGTAACCGAGTGACAGCACTTACTCTGGCAGAGATTAACCTTTGGATGTACACCAGAGAGTCCATATCTTGGAAGTCCATATTATTTATAATAGTCAAGGAACAGAACTCCGAGTGGTCAAATGGAAGTTTGTTTGGGCGAGCGTGGCTTTGCAAAGTTCCATTGGACTGGGGTGAGATTCAACTCATGAAGGAGAACAAGGTGAGATCCTGTTTGGCGTGTCAGATAAACCAGAAGATGACGCCACCAGCACCATTTCATCCTTGGCAGTGGCCTGATGTGGAGATGCCGGTGTTGGACTGGGGTAAACACAGTAAGAAGTCTCACAACACCAGGTTAAAGTCCAACAGGTTTATTTGGTAGCAAAAGCCACTAGCTTTCAGAGCGCTGCTCCTTCGTCAGGTGAGTGGGATTTCTGTTCACAAATAGGACGTATAAAGACACAAACTCAATTTACAAATTAATGGTCAGAATGCGAGTCTTTACAGCTAATCAAGTCTTAAAGGTACAGACAATGTGAGTAGAGAGAGGGTTAAGCACAGGTTAAAGAGATGTGTATTGTCTCCAGCCAGGACAGTTAGTGAGATTTTGCAAGCCCAGGCAAGTCGTGGGGGTTACAGATAACATGACATAGTTGATACAGATAGTGTGACTCTGCGCTGTTGCAGAGTAGCTGAGCAGAGACAGATAGCCAAGTTCTGCACTCATGAGGATGGCCTCAACGGGGATCTTGGGTTCATGTCACACTATCTGTAACCCCCATGACTTGCCTGGGCTTGCAAAATCTCACTAATTGTCCTGTCTGGAGACAATACACATTTCTTTAACTTGTACTCTCTCCACTCACATTGTCTGCACCTTTAAGACTTGATTACCTGTAAAGACTCACAGTCCAACCATTATTCTGTAAATTGAGTTTGTGTTTTTATACGCCCTGTTTGTGAACAGAACTCCCACTCACCTGATGAAGGAGCAGCGCTCCGAGAGCTAGTGGCATTTGCTACCAAATAAACCTGTTGAGACTTCTTACAGAGGCCTGATAGGCAGTGGTCCAGACTGCATGTGTACTTTGAAGGATCTTTCATGAACCAAATGCTTTTGGTTGTCATGGGTTTGCATTCAGAATGGTTTCCTGTACCTGTAAAGACTTGATTACTTGTAAAGACTCACTTTCCAAACATTGTCTTGAAAATTGAGTTTGTGTCAATATATGCCGTGTTTGCGAAACCAACTGTCCACTCACCTGATGAAGGAGCAGTGCTCCGAAAGCTGTGGTTCCAAATAAACCCATTGGACTTTAACTTGGTGTTGTGAGACTCCTTACTGTCAAAATGATTGGAAGCACGAACAATATTACAGCTCCTGAGACGCCAAAGTTTTGTGACTCATGGTTTACCAGATTTGCCTGTTTTGGATAATGGAATTACATTTACAGTGGGCGGCACGGTAGCACAGTGGTTAGCACTGCTGCTTCACAGCTCCAGGGTCCTGGGTTCGATTCCCGGCTCTGTGTGGAGTTTGCACACTCTCCTTGTGTCTGTGTGGGTTTCCTCCGGGTGCTCTGGTTTCCTCCCACAGTCCAAAGATGTGGGGGTTAGGTTGATTGGCCATGCTAAGAAATTGACCCTTAGTGTCCTGACATGCTTAGGTTAGAGAGATTAGTGGGTACGATATGTAGAGATATGGGGGTAGGGCCTGGGTGGGATTGTGGTCAGTGCAGATTCGATGGGCCGAAGGGCCTCTTTCTGCACTGTAGGGTTCTATGATTCTCTGATTATTTCAACAATTTGTGCAAAAGAATGGTGTACACCATGTGCTTACTGCGCTGTTTCACCTGACTTCAGATGGTCTATCAGACAGGGCTGTTCAAACTCTGAAGGAGGGATTGAAGAGGGTGGCAGCTGACGTTGTGAGTACAAAGTTCTCCAGATTTTTATTCCAGCATCGTATCGCACCAAAACCAGGCTCCCTCCGGTAGGATTGCTACCAGGTCAAAGGTCAAAGTCTCATCTGGATCTGCTTTGTCCCGATCTCAGAGCAAAAGTGTGGCGGAGACAAGAGAAGCAGCAGGAGGGACATGAGAACTGTGATAAAGGGAGGCAGTTTAAACCAGCTGATTAGGTTTACATCAGGAACCTAGGTTTAAAATTATTCCCGGTAAGTACCTGTGGTAACATGGCCCCTTTAAGTGTGTTCTCTGAGGGTCATGTGATTGGGCCGCAGCCTATAGCGTGTCGAGGCAGGAAGCTGAGCCAATCAAGTGCAAGACTGCATATCCCAAGTCAGGGAGCGACCTCACCTGGAGCCGGGAGGAGTGCTGTACAGTCACATAAATTAATATTCACAATAAAAATTCAGACTTAAGTGATCAGAACCTTGAGTCACCCTCGATTCAGTACACTGGCGATGAGGAACAAAAATCCTCGGGATCACAGAGAGGGAGGAGACTGGAGTATCGGGGATAGAAAGCAGTGAGGCTCAAACACGTATTAAAATGCCTTTAATTGGGGAAATGGAACCAGTTGCCCCTAAAATGGAAAACTGGGAACAATATATTGAAATGTCTTAGGACCGGACAGCTGAGTTGGTTAAAAATGATTTCAACCCCCAACCTTCAATCGTTATGTTGGGGTACAAATTTCCCTCAGCAGGAGAGAGAGTCTCAGGCTTCATGGTCAGATTGAGTGGGTTAGCGAATTTGGCCCAGCTTTAGGAGAAATATTGAGAGGCTGCTTGGTCTGCGCTATAAACAGGCTAATTATACAGACATTGTTACTGGCCGAGACCAAGATCTCTTCAGAAAAAGTCGTGGACTTGGCCTGGGTGACTGAATGTATTGAGCGGGGTGGAAGGGAAGTTACAAGCTGTGTCAAACACTTGTGGGAAATAGCTGCTGTGAAGAACAGCCTGAGTGCAGGCATAGCAGGGTCAAAAGGCAGAATACAGCAGGCGGAAGAAGCTTGTTCCTGTTATGGGTGAGAACATCCCAGAAAAACTTGGCAATGCAGGAAATGTGCATGTTACAGGTGCAGCCAAGAGGGTCATTTACAAGCCTGGTGCAGAGTGAAGCAGTCACGACAGAATGTGTAAAAAAAAACCCACAATGGTTTGTTTAAACAACTGGATGAGGAGCCCAGCAAGTGACCCCAGTTGCTTTTCTTAAATCAGGTACAATGAGGTGAAGTGTTTCCTAAAGAGGCAGCCTTGATGGCAGATCTCATCAAATACAAGTTGACACGGGAACTGTGGCCACTGCCATAGGTCAGCAGACATCCTGTAACCTTCAGCAAGACCTCCGAACAATCAGATTGAATGAGTCAGGAGCCACATTGCCTGAATATACAGGACACACATTGCAGGGCATAGCGGCAGCTACAGTCCCCGTGTCCAACGGGTACCAAATGGCACAGCTACCTGTCCTGGTAATTAAAGGCCATTAACCTTGTCTAGTGGGCCATGACCGGCTCACACAGGTAAAACTGAATTGGTTGGAAATATGGAACCTGTGGGATGGAGGTTTTCAGGAGCTGCTGTGTAAATATTCTGAGCTTTTCCAAAATTAGCTGGAAAGTATAGGGGAGCTAAAGTTTATCTGAAGCCTAATGCAATGCTATATTTTTTCAGGCCCACTCAGTGCCCTCTGCATTTCATAGAATCAAACAGCGCAGAAGAGACCCTTCAGCCCATCGAGTCTGCACCGACATGCAAGAAACACCTAAACTCATCCCATCTGCCAGCACTTGGCCCATAGCCCTGAATGTTATGACGTGCCGAGTGCTCAACCAGATACTTTTTAAAGAATGTGAGGCAACCGGCTTCCACCACCCTCCCAGGCACCGCAATCCAGACCGTCACCACCCTCTGGGTAAATAAGCTTTTCCCCACATCCCCGCCAAACCTCCTGCCCCTCACCTTGAACCTATGTCCCCTCGTGACTGACCCTTCAACAAAGGGGAACAGTTGCTCCTTATCCACTCTGTCCACGTCTCTCACAATCTTGTACATCTCGATCAGGTCACCCCCTCAGTCTTTTCTGCTCCAACAAAAACAACCCAAGACTACCCAATCTCTCTTCACAACTTAAACATTCCATCCCAGGCAGCATCCTGGTGAATCTCCTCTGCACCCCCTCCAGTGCAATCACATCCTTCCTATAATGTGGTGACCAGCACTGCACACTGTACTCTAGCCACAGTTCACCAAAGTTCGATACAACTCCAACACAACTTCCCTGCTTTTGTGACCTATGCCTCGATTGATAAAGACAAGTGTCCCCTCTGCCTTTTTCACCTCCTTACTATCATGTCCTCCACTTTCAGAGATCGATGGACAAAAACGCCAAGGTCATTTTGTTCCACATAACCTCCTAGTGTCCTACCATTCATTGAGTAGGAGATGTTAGGGGTAAGTTTTTCACTCAGAGGGTGGTGAGTGAATGGAATCGGCTGCCGTCGGTGGTGGTAGAGGCGAACTCGCTGGGGTCTTTTAAAAGACTTCTGGATGAGTACATGGGATCTAATGGGATTGGGAGTTACAGATAGTTCTATGGCTTGGTAGGTATGGATGTGATCGGCACAACTTGTGGGCCGAAGGGCCTGTTTGTGCTGTAGTGTTCTACGTTCTATGAGTACTTCCTTGTCAAATTCCAAAGTGTATCACCCCACACTTCTCAAGACTAACATCCATCTGCCACTTATCTGCCCATTTGACCATTCCGTCTGTATTTTCTTGTCCCCCAGGACACTCTGCCTCACTGTTACCCACCCAGCCTCCGCAAACTTGTGTCATCTGCAAATTTACCAATTCAAACCCCCCTTTTGAGGTTGAAATCATTGGAAGATCTGGTGTCATAAAATCTGTTCAATTTTCTGAATGAACTGCACCCAAAGTCACCATCTTCAAACCGGATCGTACTGTAAGAACCTGCGGGGATGATAAATTAACAGTCAATAGGCCTCTGCCCCAAGCAGAGCCAGTTTCTTGTTGTCTTACAACAAACACCACGCCAAATGCGACCACAGGAGTCACACCAGCCAAGTTACTAATGGGATGTCGATTATGGACATGGTTGGATATGATATTCCCAGATTTGGCAGGGAGGATGGAAGTTAGATAAACCTCTCGGAAAGAAAATATTGACTCCAGGAAAAATGGCAGAGTTTTCCAAGCTGAGAATTTGGTCAGAAGCTTTGCAGCAGGACTGACACGGGTGGCTGGTAAGATTGTGGGGAGGACAGCAGTAGCCTCCTGTGTAGTAGAGATACAAGGTTGTTGAGTCAGGAAACATGTAGAGCATCTGAGGAGAGCAGGGCCTGATACAGGGGATCAATAGGCCATCCCAGCAGTAGATCACTGTTCACCAGGATTGGTTACAGGGATCCCGGTTGTAAATGCGGAACCGGAACAACTAGTCATTTCTTAAGTGAGGAGAGAGCAGCTACAGAGAAGGATCCTAACCCCAGATTGAAATCTGCTTTTCACATCAAACCAACTGGATTCTTCATTCCCAGAGGAACTGAGTTCAGTGTTGAGACATTCACAGAATCATAGAAACCCTACAATGCAGAAAGAGGCCATTTGGCCCATCGAGTCTGTACTGACCACAATCCCACTCAGCCCTACCCCCCATATCCCTACATATTTACCCACTAATCCCTCTAACCTACGCATCTCAGGACACTCAGGACAAATTTAGCACAGCCAATCAACCTAACCCGCACATCTTTGGACTGTGGGAGGAAACCAGAGTACCTGGAGGAAACTCATGCAGACACGAGGAGAATGTGCAAACTCCACACAGACAGTGACCCGAGCCGGGAATCGAACCCAGGTCCCTGGAGCTGTGAAGCAGCAGTGTTAACCACTGTGCTACCGTGCTGCCCAGGATTCCACCAGGATTTGGAAGTCGCCAAATCGATGTAACTTCTGACAAGTTGCTCTGGGGTTTTCCTGTGATTTGTTGCCCAGAGTCACAGAGCCATCGAGGTTTACAGCATGGAAACAGGCCCTTCAGCCCAACTTGTTCATGCTGCCCTTTGTTTTTCAACCACCATGCTAGTCCCAATTGCCCGCGTTTGGTCCACATCTCTCTATTCCCATTTTACCCATGCAATTGCCTATGTTAATGACGTTTTCATTTTGTTTCACCCATAGGTGAACTCAGGAGGGATGGATAGAGTGGACCCTTTGAGGGGGCGTATCGTGAGGGTCATGTGATTGGGCTGGACCCTATGGAGTGTCCAGGCTGAAAGCTGAGCCAATCAGGTGCAAGGGCACGTGTCCAGGCTCAGGGAGGATCCTCAGTTGGAGCCGGGGATGGGGGGGAGAATATTGTGTCAAGCCTTGTTCGTAAGTAATTATTTATCATTGGTAATAAAACCTTTGAGCTACATCGACTTGCCCTCAATTTATTATGCAGGTTCTCACTACTACCACAGTGGTTAACACTGCTGCCTCACAGCACCAGGGACCCGAGTTCGATTCTCGGTTTTGGTCACTGTCTGTGCGGAGTTTGCACATTCTCCCCAAGTCTGAGTGGGTTTCCTCTGGGTGCTCTGGTTTCCTCCCAAAGATGTGCAGGTTAGGTAGATTGGCAATGATAGATTGTCCCTGAGTGTCATGGCGACTAGCTAGGGTGAATGCATGGGGTCATGGGGATAGGGCCTGGGTAGGATTGTGATTGGTGGCCTCCTTCTGCACTGTAGGATTCTGTGATATACCTATAGAGAGAGAGAGAGAGAGAGAGAGACTGAGACTGATGGACTGAGACTGAGAGATATAGAGGCAGAGAAATGGACTGAGAGAGATACAGAAAGAGAGAAACTGAGAGTGACAGACTGAAACTGAGAGACTGATGGAGAGAGAGGGAGACTGAGACTGATGGACTGAGACTGAGAGAGATATATAGAGACACAGATGGACTGAGAGAGATACAGAGAGAGAGAAACTGAGAGTGAAACTGAGAGACTGATGGAGAGAGAGAGAGACTGAGACTGATGGACTGAGACTGAGAGAGATATATAGAGACACAGATGGACTGAGAGAGATACAGAGAGAGAGAAACTGAGAGTGAAACTGAGAGACTGATGGAGAGAGAGGGAGACTGAGATTGATGGACTGAGACTGAGAGAGATATATAGAGACACAGATGGACTGAGAGAGATACAGAGAGAGAGAAACTGAGAGTGAAACTGAGAGACTGATGGAGAGAGAGAGAGACTGAGACTGATGGACTGAGACTGAGAGAGATATATAGAGACACAGATGGACTGAGAGAGATACAGAGAGAGAGAAACTGAGAGTGAAACTGAGAGACTGATGGAGAGAGAGAGAGACTGAGACTGATGGACTGAGACTGAGAGAGATATATAGAGACAGAGAAATGGACTGAGAAAGATAGAGCGAGAGAGAGAAAAACTGAGAGTGACAGACTGAAACTGAGAGACTGATGGAGAGAGAGAAAGAGAGAGAGAGACAGAGTGATCGAATGGCAGAGTTAGAGGAAGAAGCTGAAATAGAGGGAGACAAAATGGGAATCAAAGCAAGAAGCAGAGACCGACAGAGAGTTAGAAACTGAAAGAGAGGTGGTCATAAGGGTTGGGGGAGGGTGAAGAGAGAATGCAGTTTTGTTTTAATTGATAGGATATACCCTCCCCTAATTGCCCCTCGAGGTGGTTGTGCTGGGCAGCGTTCTTGCCTTGAGGAGAACGGAATGGTTCACTAGCCTGCGCTCTGACCCGGGCCTGGAGTTAAACACATTACTGTGGGTTTGGATTCACTGGAAGGCGAGACTACACCAGGATGACGGATTCCCTTTCCCGATGGCCATCAGTGAACAGGATGGGCTTTTCTTTAAACAATGACAGTAACGCTGGCTAAGACCAGAATTATTATTGCAGTTTTAATTCCACCACTGTCATGGGATGGGATTTGAACACGTAGCCCCAGAGTATTGGTCCACGTGAGATAGTCCAGGAAAATTACCACTGCACTATGGTCACCTGCGAGAGAGAGAGAGAGAGTGTGAGGGAAAAGTTTATTTTTTTACTGTCACAAGATTATTACTTGAATGGGTGTAAATTGAGAGAGGTGGATACTCAGCGAGACCTTGAGTCCTTGTGTATCAGTCGCTGAAAGTAAGCACGCAGGGACAGCAGGCAGTAATGGCATGTTAGCCTTCATAGCGAGAGGATTTGAGTATAGGGATAGGGATGTTTTGCTGCAATTGTATAGGGCGCTGGTGAGGCCTCACCTGGAATATTGTGTGTAGTTTTGGTGTCCTTATCTGAAGGAGGATGTCCTTGCTGTAGAGGGAGCACAGCGAAGGTTTACCAGGCTGATTCCTGGGACGGCAAGTCTGTCATACGAGGAGAGACTAAATTGGTTACGATTACATTCACTAGAGTACAGAAGCTTATACAATTCTAACAAGGTTAGACAGGGTAGATTCAGAAAGAACGTTCCCGAAGTTGGGGGGTCCAGAATTAGGGGTCATAGTTTGAGGATAAGGGGTAAACCTTTTAGAACTGAGGTGAGGAGAAATTTCTTCACCCAGAGGGTAACAAGTGTGTGGAATTCACCACCACAGAATGTAGTTGAGGCCAAAATGTTCTTTGGTTTCAAGAAGAAGTTAGATATAGTTTTTGGGCGAAAGGGATCGAGGGATATGGGGGAAAGGGGAAATTAAATTTGATGATCAGCCATGATTGAAATGAATGGCAGAGCAGACTTGAAGGGCTGAATGGCCTACTCCTGATTCTAGTTTATGTTTCTGAGTAGGCTTACATTAACACTGCAAATGATGTTACTGTGAAAATGCTCTAGTTGCCACGCTCCGGCACCTGAGGGAGAATTTAGCACGGCCATCGCACCTCACCAGCATATCTTTCAGACTGTGAGAGGAAACCAAAGCACCTAGAAAAAACCCATGCAGACACGGGGAGAATTAATTGAACCTGGGTCCCTGGTGCCTTGAGGCAGCAGTGCTAACCACTGTGCCACTGCGCCACTCTGAGAATGAAAGTGATAGAAGGAAACTGGCACAGAGAGAGAGAGATGTGGAGATGCCGGAGTTGGACTGGAGTAAACACAGTAAGAAGTCTCACAATGCCAGGTTAAAGTCCAGGAGTTTATTTGGTAGCAAAAGCCACTAGCTTTCTGAGCACTGCTCTCTTAGGTAAGTGGGAGTTGTGTTCACAAACAGGGCATATAAAGACACAAACTCAATTTACAAAATAATGATTGGAATGCGAGTCTTTACAGGTAATCAAGTCTTAAAGGTACAGGCAATGCGAATAAAGAGAGGATTAAGCACAGGTTAAAGAGATGTGTAATACCTCCAGACAGTAAAGTTAGTGAGATTTTGCAAACTCAGGCAAGTTTTGAGGGTTACAGATACTGTGACATGAACCCAAGATCCAGGTTGAGGCCATCTTCATGTGTGCAGAACTTGGCTATCAGTTCCTACTCAGCTACTTTGTATAGTCATGTATCGTGAAGGCCGCCTTGGAGAACGCTTACCCGAAGATCAGAGGCCGAATGCTCGGAACCGCTGAAGTGTTCGCCAACAGGAAGAGAACACTCTTGCCTGGTGATTGTCGAGCGATGTTCATTCATCCGTTGTTGTAGCGTCAGCATGGTGTCCCCAGTGTACCATGCCTCAGGACATCCTTCCTGCAGTGTATCAGATAGACAACACCTCTTGCCTTCAAACAACCACACAACCTCAAACAGACCATTGTTCGCAGCAAACTACACAGCCTTCAGGAGAACAGTGACCACAACACCACACAATTCTGCCAGGTACACGGTACATACTCTTGCAACTCGGCCAACGTTATCTACCTGATACGCTGCAGGAAAGGATGTCCCGAAGCATGGTACATTGGGGAGACCATACAGACGCTACGACAACAGATGAATGAACACCACTCGACAATCACCAGGCAGGACTGTTCCCTTCCTGTTGGGGAACTCTTTCAGTGGTCAGAGGCATTCAGCCTCTGATCTTCTGATAAGCGTTCTCCAAGACGGCCTTCACAACACACGACAGCGCAGAGTCGCTGAGCAGAGACCGATAGCCAAGTTCCGCACACGAGGACAGCTTCAACTGGGATTCTGGGCTCATGTCACACTATCTGTAACCCCCGTGATTTGTCTGGACTTGCAAAATCTCACCAACTGTCCTGTTTGGAGACCATAGAAATCATAGAAACCCTACAGTGCAGAAAGAGGCCCTTCAGCCCATTAAGTCTGCACTGAACACAATCCTACCCAGACCCTACCCCCATTCACATCTCTTTAACCTGTGCTTAACGCTCTCTCCACTTAAAGGTCTGTACCTTTAAGACTTGATAACCTGTAAAGACTCGCATTCCGATCATTATTTTGTAAGTTGTGTTTGTGTCTTTATATGCCCTGTTTGTGAACTGAAATCCCACTTACCTGATGAAGGAGCAGTGCTCTGAAAGCTAGTGACTTGTGCTACCAAATAAACCTGTTGGACTTTAACCTAGTGTTGTGAGATTTCTTACAGAGAGAGAGAAAGACATTGATGGAGGGAGAGATAGTGTGTGTCAATGAGACAGTGAGTGAGAGACAGAAAGAGGAAGACAGAGAGAGAAACTGGCAGGGGAACATTGTCTCTCTGTAACACACTGTCTCCCTCTCGCTCTATCAGTGCGAGCGAGGGAAGGGTCTAGAGGCAGAAAAGGAGGGAGAGAGAGAGAGAGAGACAGAGATAAAGATAGACAGAGAGAGAGACAGAGAGAGAGTGAGCAAGAGAGACATTGTCTCCCGATCATTCAGTCTTTAGATCCTTCACTCTCTCATTCTGATCGAGGGAGAGACAGTGTGTGTCAGATAGAGACAATGTCTCTCTTGACAGTTTCTCTCTCTCTCTATCAGTTTTTCTCTGAGAGAAAAGTGAGCAAAGACATTGATAGAGGGAGTGTGCATCGAGAGAGAGAGAGAGAGACATCTGTGAAGTTGTATGAATGAAGTAGTGGCATTAAGGGAAAACTGGTCAAGTATTTGGTACAAAATAAGGAAAGCTGATCAAGCTATTCCAAAATGCCAGACCCTGTAAGACTTGATAAGACTGACTCCACATAACTTAAGACATGAATAAGACCAGAGAAGGTCAAGCTGTGCCTAATCTCTGTAAGACCTGACAAGGCTAACTCTGCATGATCTAGGGCTGTATGAGTGAGACAAGATAAGGTCAGAGATGATGAAGTCGTCGGCTGCCTTCTGTTCTATCAAAAGGACAAGATAAAGGTATGAATGATGAGACAATTTTCAGAAGGCGTTTGACAAGGTGCCTCACAAGAGGTTATTACAGAAGGTTAGGGGGCATGGAGTTGGGGGTAGGGTGTTAGCGTGGATAGACGATTGGCTGTCAAATAGGCGGCAGAGAGTGGGGGTCAATGGGTGCTATTCGGATTGGCGGTTGGTGACTAGTGGAGTGCCCCAGGGGTCGGTGCTGGGGCCTCAGCTATTCACCACTTATATAGATGATCTGGAGGAGGGAACCGAGTATATGGTGTCAAAATTTGCTGATGACACCAAGATTGGTGGAACGGCAAATTGCGCGGAGGGTGTGGAGAGTCTGCAGAAGGATCTAGATAGGCTGGGCGAATGGGCCAGGAACTGGCAAATGGAATTTAATGTTGGCAAATGTGAGGTTGTCCACTTTGGTAGGAATAATGGTAGGAAGGACTATTACTTACGTGGCGAAAAACTGCAGTATGCGACGGTGCAGAGGGACCTCGGGGTCCTTGTGCATGAGTCGCAAAAACCCAGCCTGTAGGTGCAGCAGGTGGTCAGGAAGGCGAATGGGATGCTGGCCTTCATCGCGAGGGGGATTGAATATAAAAGTAGGGAGGTCTTGCTGCAACTGTACAGGGCACTGGTGAGGCCGCAGCTGGAGTACTGTGTGCAGTTTTGGTCGCACGCTTACGCAAGGATATTTTGGCCTTGGAGGGAGTGCAGAGGAGGTTTACTAGGATGATGCCGGAGTTGAGGGGGTTGAACTATGAGGAGAGGTTGAATAAACTAGGTTTGTACTCGTTAGAGTTTAGAAGAATGAGGGGAGATCTCATTGAGACGTATAAGATGTTGAATGGGATGGATAGGATAGAGGTGGAGAGACTCTTCCCGCTCAGAAAGGACAGTAGGACTAGAGGGCACAACCTCAAGATAAAGGGGGGGGCGGTTTAGAACGGAGTTGAGGAGGAACTTCTTCACTCAAAGGGTGGTGAATCTCTGGAATTCTCTGCCCGTTGAAGTGGTGGAGGCTGCCTCGCTAAATATTTTTAAGACGCGGGTTGATGGGTTTTTGATAAGAGAGGGGATTAAGGGTTATGGGGAGAGGGCGGGAATGTGGAACTGAGACACGACAAATCAGCCATGATCTTATTGAATGGCGGGGCAGGCTCGAGGGGCTAGATGGCCTACTCCTGCTCCTATTTCTTAAGTTATTATGTTCTTATGACAAAGAGTTTTAGGAGGTCAGCAAGTTGTCCCATTATTGATGACATTGCTTATCGTGCTGCTATTGATTAAATTCCTGAATAAGCTCTGGTCACGCAAACTGATAATGATTATGTATAAATACTGAACTGATTCTTTATATAAGTACGGGCTTGAGGAGGAATTAGCAAGTGGTAACGACTGCTCTCCAAACTCAAGTTACTGCCAATACTGCATGCAGTCTTTCGTAAATAAAGACTAGTTATTTGGTCAGAACAAATTTTGTTGAGTCTCTCTATCACAGTCAAGAAACAGGAAAATTTCCATTTCAACACACTGTCTCTCCTGATGCGCACTCCCTCTATCAATGTCTCTGCTTGTTTTTCTCTCTGCCTCGCTCCCTCTCTCTGACACAGACTGCCTCCTTCTTTAATAAAGCAGATAAGACGATCAGAGGATTAGATAGGGTGGACAGTGAGAGCCTTTTTCCTTGGATGGAGATGGCTAGTATGAGGGGACATAGCTTTAAATTGAGGGGTGATAGATATAGGACAGATGTCAGAGGTAGGTTCTTTACTCGGAGAGTAGTAAGGGCGTGGAATGCCCTGCCTGCAACAGTAGTGGATTTGCCAACATTAAGGGCATTTAAATGGTCATCGGATAAACATATTGATGATATTGGAATAGTGTAGGTTAGATGGGCTTTAGATTGTTTTCACAGGTCGGCGCAACATCGAGAGCAGAAGGGCCTGTACTGCGCTATAATGTTCTATGTTCTCGCTCCGTCAATGTCTCACTCAATCTCTCTCTCCCAGCTTTTCTGTTTGGCACACACACACAGACGCGCACACACACAGATACACACACACACACACACACACACACACACACACACACACACACACACACACACACACACACACACACAATTAGACAGAGAAAAGCTGGGAATCACATTGTCTCCCTCTCAACTAGTGAGTCGGAGACAGAATGGCATGCTTTGTCTGCAAGAATGCAAGAAACATTACTTTCAAATACATACAGGCACTTGTGACAATAATAAATTAAATCAGACAGTCATAGAGTCATAGAGGTTTACAGCATGGAAACAGAACCTTCGGCCCAACTTGTCCACGCCACACTTTTTTTTAAATCACCTAAGCTAATCCCAATTGCCCACATTTGGCCCAAATCCCTCTATACCCATTGTACACATGTAACTATCTAAATGCTTTTTAAAAGATAAAGTTGTACCCTCCTCTACTACTACCTCTGGCAGCTTGTTCCAGACACTGATCACCCTTTGTGTGAAAAAATTGCCCTTCTCGACACTTTTGTATCTCTCCCTTCACACCTTAAACCTATGCCCTCAAGTTTTAGACTCCCCTGCCTTTGGGAGAAGATACTGACTATCTACCTTTTCTATGCCTCTCATTATTTTATAGACTTCTATAAGATCACCCCTCAGCCTTCTACGTTCCAGAGAAAAAAGTCCCAGTCTATCCATCCTCTCCTTATAACTCAATCCATCAAGTCCCGGTAGCATCTGAGTAAATCTTTTCTGCACTCTTTCTAGTTTAATAATTTTCTTTCTACAATAGGGTGACCAGAATTGCACACAGTATTCCAAATGTGGCCTTACCATAGACTTGTACAACTTCAACAAGACTTCCCAACTCCTGTATTCAATGTTCTGACCAATGAAACCAAGCATGCCAAATGCCTTCTTCACCACTCTGTCCACCTGTAATTCCACTTTCAAGGAGTTATGAACATGTACCCCTAAATCTCTTTGTTCTGTAACTCTCACCAATGCCCTACCATTAACTGAATAAATCCTGCCCTGGTTCAATCTACCAAAATGCATCGCCTTGCATTTGTCTAAATTAAACTCCATCTGCCACTCATCAGCCCACTGGCCCAATTGATCAAAATCCCATTGCAGTTGAAGATAACTTTATTCACTGTCTACCATGCCACCAATCTTCGAGCGAGACAAAGAGAGGGAGAAACTAGCAGAGTTATTGATCAAGAGAGAGGGAGTGTGTATGTTGGAGAGACAGAGCAAGAGCCAAGTAGTAGACAGAAGGGCAACAGAAAGATATATACAATGCCATTTCCCCACTAATTTCCACTGATACTCACATTTTGAAATGCAGCTTTTTCTCTTTCTCAAATGAATCTCTCTCTCTCGCCTGGTGTGAACTAACTGTAGCGAAGTGATCTGGCCAGCGCTTCCTGTAAAAACGAAACATGCAAGTGGTGGTGGGCGGGGGTGTGAAACATGGGCATTGAGTGGAGTATGGGGCAGACAGTAAAAACAATAATCTAATCAATTATCAGCAATCCTGCATCAAGCAACGAGATATTGCTTCAAGATATTTCTCAAAATGTGCTGCATTAAGGGAGAGGGAAGAGAAAGATTTTAAGGGTTGGACAGAGAGAGAATATGTCCCTTTGTGCTCTGCCGCTTTTCTTTGAGCTCATGTCCAACCCTTGTTGCTCCCTGTCTTGCCTTGTTGTCTTCTTCCTCCTGAGCCTTTCTCTTCTTATATATTATGTGTGTTCGTTTTTTTTCTTGTGTGGGGCGGTGAATGGGATGTACCCCAGCGTGGCGGTCTGCTTCCGTCATATTTTAGGTGTTTTGGGGGGGGGGGAGGTGATTGTTGAGGTGAGGTGGTGTGTGTTAGGTGGAGGGGGCTGCTAGGTTGATGTGTTTCTGGGGGCTGGGATGAATGTCCAAGTGGTGTGTGTGTGTGTGTGTGTGTGTGTGTGTGTGTGTGTGTGTGTGTGTGTGTGTGTGTGTGTGTGTGTGTGTGTGTGTGTGTGTGTGTGTGTGTGTGTTGGAGAGTTGTTTTTTTGGTGGGGGAGGGGATGTGGTTTCTTGGCCGGGGAGGATTTGTGTTTGTTGTTGGGTCAGATTGTGTTTCTTTGGGGGCGTGAGAAGGTTTTGTTTGTAGGTGGGCTACTGGAGTGGGTAAGAGGTCAGGCAGTGGGGGAAAGAAAAGTCCTGAGGGTTTCCTGATGGGGATGTTGGTGGGTAGGTTGCTGCTTGAAGGGCGGTTTGTTGTCCTGTCCCGTCTTGGTGCTTTTGTCTCTCGTGTGTTCCTGTTAGGGTGGGGTGAGCGGGCTTCCAGGGCTGGTGGGATGGGGTGACTCTTTATTCTTTGTGGGTGTCTTATGTAGTGGTGGGCAGGGTGTCATGGTGTGGATTCGGGTAGTATATATTGGATTGGTGTGGCGGTACTAGTTAGAACATAGAACACTACAGCACAAACAGGCCCTTCGGCCCACTAGTTGCGCCGATCACTTCTATACCTACTAAGCCATAGACCTATCTATACCCCCCAATCCCATTAGATCCCATATACTCATCCAGAAGTCTTCTAAAAGACCCCAGCGAGTTTGCCTCTACCACCACCGACGGCAGCCGATTCCACTCACTCACCACCCTCTGAGTGAAAAACTTACCCCTAACATCTCCTCTGTACTTGCTTCCCTGCACCTTAAACCTGTGTCCTCTCGTAGCGACCATTTCAGCCCTGGGAAATAGCCTCTGAGAATCCACCCTATCTATTCTTCTCAACATTTTATAAACCTCTATCAGGTCCCCTCTCAACCTTCGTCTCTCCAGGGAGAAGAGTTCCAGCTCCCTCAGCCTGTCTTCATAAGGCATGCCACCCAATCTAGGCAACATCCTTGTAAATCTCCTCTGTACCCTTTCAATAGCTTCCACATCCTTCCTGTAGTGAGGCGACCAGAATTGCACACAGTACTCCAAGTGGGGTCTGACAAGGGTCTTATAAAGTTGCAGCATTACCTCCCGACTCCTAAACTCAATCCCTCGATTAATGAAGGCCAGTACACCATACGCCTTCTTGACCACATCCTCCACCTGCGAGGTCAATTTAAGAGTCCTATGGACCCGGACCCCAAGATCCCTCTGCTCTTCAACACAGCTAAGACTCCTACCCTTGATATTGTATTCCTTCATCCCATTGGTCCTGCCAAAATGGACCACTACACATTTATCCGCGTTGAAGTCCATCTGCCACTTCTCCGCCCAGCCTTGCATCCTGTCTATGTCCCGCTGCAACTTCTGACATCCCTCCAGACTATCCACAACACCACCAACCTTCGTATCATCTGCGAACTTACTAATCCATCCCTCCACTTCCTCATTCAGGTCATTTATGAAAATGACAAACAGCAAGGGTCCTAGAACAGATCCCTGGGGCACTCCACTGGTGACCGACCTCCATGCAGAAAAAGACTCATCCACAACCACTCTCTGCCTTCTGCAGGCAAGCCAGTTCTGGATCCACAAGGCCAAAGCCCCCTGGATCCCATGCCCTCTCACCTTCTCAAGAAGTCTTGCATGGGGGACCTTATCAAACGCCTTGCTGAAGTCCATGTACACCACGTCTACCGCTCTTCCTTCGTCAATGTGCTCAGTCACATTCTCAAAGAACTCAACTAGGCTTGTAAGGCACGACCTGCCCTTGACAAAACCATGTTGACTATTTCTGATCATTCTAAACTTCTCCAAATGCTCATAAATCTTGTCCCTCAGAATCCTCTCCACCAACTTACCAACCACTGAGGTCAGACTCACCGGTTGGTAATTTCCCGGGCTATCCCTGTTCCCTCTCTTGAAAGTAGGGACCACATCCGCAATCCTCCAGTCCTCCGGAACCTCTCCCGTCTCCATCGACAACGCAGAGATCATTGCCAGGGGCTCTGCAATCACTTCTCTCACCTCCCACAGTAACCTGGGGTACATGGATATGGTATAATAATAATGTTTTTCTTTCCCTTTTCATTCACAGGTTATAAGTCGGTCCGCCTTGTGTCCAACGAGGGGCATACACGCGATGGGTCATACTGGGGCTGCTCTTGGTTGTTCGAGATTGGCCTAGTGCTTCATGTCGTTAGTGTGTACTTAAACTGGACCAGATACTGGGCAAGACGACAGCTCAGTGACTATCACTGATTGCTGTGCAGACACATGGATTTGGGCCGGTGTCTGTGGGAGTTTGCGCATTCTCCCCGTGCTTGCGTGGGTTTTCTCCAGGTGCTCCGGTTTCCTCCCACACCCCAAAGATGTGCTGTTAGGCTGATTGGCAGTAATAAATTGTCCCAAAATCAGTTTCCTTCAATCTGGATGGCCATAAAACATTAGACAAGGGTCGTGGGGGGAGAGGGGGACTGGTGGTGTTGAGATGGCGGCGCGGGCTCGTTGGGCCGAAGGGCCTGTTTCCCGAGCTGATTTTGTTCTTTGTTCTTTGTATCCCATCTGGTCCCGGTGACTTGTCTATCTTGATAGAGTTTAAAAGTACTAACACATCCTCTTCCTTAACATCCACATACTCAATCTTTTCAGACTGCCACAAACCTGTAGTACAACCTCCCAGATCTCTTTCCACCGTGAGTACCGAGGCAAAGTCCTCATTAAGCACCTCTGCCATTTCTTCTGGTTCCACACAGACCTTTCCCCCTTCACCTTTTATAGGTCCTATCCCTTCTCTTCTCATCCTTTTACTTTTCACATATTTGTAGAAGGCCTTGGGATTCTCCTTAATCTTACCCGCCAAGGCCTTCTCATGACTCCTTCTGGCTCTCCTAATTTCCTTTTTAAGCTTCTTTCTACAACCTTATACTCCTCTAGATCCTTAACATCTCCTAGCTCTCTGAACCTTTTATACACCTTTCTTTTCTTCCTGACTAGGTTCACCACAACCTTCGTGCACCACGGTTCCCGCGCCCTACCAAAACCTCCTTGTCTCATCAGAACGTTATCATGCAGAGCTCCAGTCAAACATTGCTTGAATATCTGCCACCTTCCTTCTGTACTTTTCCCCAAGAACGCCTCCTTCCAGTTTATTCATCCAATTATCTGCCTGATGTCTTCATATTTCCCCTTACTCCAGACAAACACCTTCCTAGCCTGCCTAGTCCTATCTCTTTCCAATGCTATCGTGACGGAGATAGAATTATGATCTCCAGTCCCAAGGTGCTCTCCTACTGAGAGACCCATCACCTGTCCTGGTTCATTCGCCAGTACCAGGTCAAGTACAGCCTCTCCTCTCGTAGGCTTATCCACGTACTGTGTCAGGAAACCCTCCTGAACACACCTAACAAACTCCTCCCCATCCAAACCCCTTACCCTAGGGATATTCCAGTCGATGTTTGGGAAATTAAAGTCTCCCATCACGACAACTCTGTTATTACTACATCTCTCTAGGATCTGTTTCCCTATCTGTACCTCAACTTCCCTGTCCCTATTGGGCGGCCTATAGAATACACCCAGCAAAGTTATCGACCCTTTGCTGTTCCTAACTTCCACCCACAGAGACTCTGTAGATAGTCCCTCCACGGCATCCTCTTTCTCTGCAGCCATGACACTGTCCCTGATCAACAGTGCCACTCCACCACCTCTTTTGCCTCCCTCCCTGTCCTTCCTGAAGCATCTGAATCCCGGCACCTGAAGTACCCAGTCCTGTCCCTGAGACATCCAAGTCTCCGTAATGGCCCCCACATCACATTCCCAAGCAGCAATCCACGCCCTAAGCTCATCTACCTTATTTACTACACTCCTGGCGTTAAAATAGACACACCTCAGCCCCTCGGTCTGGACATTTCTCTTCTCCACCACCCATCTAACCTCCCTCTCATACCGTCTACAGTCCTTCCCTGCCCGGGAGCTAACCTCCTCGGTCTCAGTCTCCTCATCTCTGTTCCCTCCCCCCAGCCTTTCTAGTTTAAAGTCCCCCCAGTAGCCCTAGCCAGTCTTCCCGCCAAGATATTGGTCCCCCTGGGATTCAAGTGCCACTCATCTTTACTATACAGGTCACACCTGCCCCTAAAGAGGTCCCAGTGATCCAGGAACCGGAATCCCTGCCCCCTGCTCCAGTCCCTCAGTCACGCATTCACCCTCCACCTCATTCCATTCCTGCTCTCACTCTCCCGTGGCACAGGCAGCAATCCTGAGATTACTAACTTCGCGTTCCTCTTTCTCAGCTGCCTACCCAGTTCCCTATAATCCCTTTTCATGACCCCTTCCCTCTTCCTGCCTATGTCAGCGGTACCTATATGAACCACAACCTCCTCCTCACCCTCCCCTTTCAGGATGTCTGGGACACGCCCAGAGACATCCCGGATCCCAGCTCCAGGGAGACAAACCACCATCCGCGACTCCCGTCTGCATCCGCAAAAACGCCTGTCTGATCCCCTCACTATGGAGTCCCCTATTAACACTGTCTTGCTGCTCTCTTTCTTAGTTTTTTGAAGTACTGGCTCAGCTCCAGAGAGCTGGCCACTGCTTCCTCCTCCAGATGAGCTGTCCCCCCCCAGTGGTACTCAGGCAGGAGTACTTATTTTGAAGGGGGACATCCACCGGCATGCTCTCCATCACCTGAGGTTTCCCCTTCCTAATAGTTACCCACGTGCCTTCTTCCCGTTGCCCTGGTGTGACCACTTGCCGATAGCTCCTATCAATTATCTCCTCATTCTCTCCAATGAAACGAATGTCCTCAAGCTGCATTTCCAGCTCCTTTACCAGGTCCCGTAGGGACTGCAGCTCCACACACCAAGCACAGGTATGGATGCCTGGGAGACCAGGAGCCTCCAGGACCTCCCACATAATGCATCGGCAACAACATACTGGCCTCACACTCATACTTGCCCTTTTTAGAAATACAGAGAAAAAGTAATGAAAAAAAGCTTATAAACTTGCCTTGCCTCACCCTTTTTGCTTTGGCCCTCTGAGCCAAAGCCCTTACAGCTCACACAAAAACAAAAACAAAATTACCTGCTCTCACTCAGAGCCCTTCTGAGGGGTGGGACACTCTACTTGTGGAGAGCATCAGGTTTCTTCACCTTTCCAATTTATGGGGGTCCAGAGGAATAAAAAACTACTCCCCTATGACCACTTCCTGTGTCCGATTTAAAATAAATAAAAGCTAGAGACGTTAGTTTAAATAAAAACACAGTAACTTACTCACCAGCTCTCCTCTCACCAGTCTCTCCCTCTCCGATGTGCTCCCAAGGAACAATGAGGTCGATTCTCTGAGATAATTAATCCTTAAAGCGAAAAAAAACTATTTCCTAGAACTCCCTCTGACCACTTCCTGTTTCTGATTTAAAATTAAAAAAGCTAGAGACATTAGTTTAAAAAAAAGAAACACAGTAACCCAGGCAAGCACGGTGAGAAGGTCCAAACTCCACACAGGTAGATGTTTTGGGGTTGGACAGAAAGAGATGGCATATCCCCTTTTCTTCATGCTCTGTCATTTTTCTTTCAGCTTATATCCAACCCTTGTTGCTCCCTGTGACGCCTTGACCTTATATTTTGGCTTCTTGTCTTCTGATTTCCTGGAACTTTTCCATTTTTACAAATATTCTTATTCCTGTTAATCATAGAACCAGGTTTTTTCTTGTGCAGGGTGGTGAATGCGAGGGTGGGGGGGAGCCCTCATGTTGGGGCGGGGGGGAAGGGAGAAACAGGGGGTTGTGGGGTGAGGGGAAGAGGAAAATGAATGATGGTCTGCTTCTGCCACATTTCAGATATGTGAGCAACAGGTAAAGATGCTGTTAACACGTATATCTGCACACCACAGAGAAATAGCCTAAAGTCAGGTAGACTGGATATAGTCAGGCACATTGCTAACCCACATTATGGGAACAACTGTGATTTTAGTCACAAACACAGGATATAAAATTCACTGATGCTAACAGAGCAATAGCCAGGGACAGTGAAGAGACTGCCTGTTGTGAAGGAATAAAACCAGATATGCTGTGTGCAGTGAGGCACATACACCACATTCTGTAGGAATGTATAAGGTCCAGGTTGTAAAAACAAATGGTATGCCAGATGTGTTGTTTCTACAACTGAGCATACTCCCTAAAGGGGAAAAAGGTCACTGAGATAGTCGGGACAGCAGTGATTAAGTTAGCAAAAGATTGATTACAGCCGGTCTGAACTGGACATGTAAACGGTTTTAGATAAGACGGATGGGTACCCATAAGGACTAATCAAGTAAGGACATTAAATCAACACTAGCTCTTGTGATAACAGGAGAAATGGTTAGAAGGGGAGTAGAGGGGATGGGAACTTGGGGCACCTTGAGCCAATAGGGGAATGACAACACATAAATGGGATAGGGACTGCCAATTAGGGGAGAACAACGTATTGTGTAATTGATCAATATGCTTGTAAAAATAGTATAAAACCCCTGCTTAAACTCAATGTAAGGTGTGCCTATTTTTTGGACACCTGGTCTTGCAAGAACGTTAAATAAAATATCTTGCTCCTTCGGAACTTGACTCGACTAAATTGTTTGACTGTGAGCTGTGTTTCTCACAGGTCGTTGTGGGGGGAGGTGGTTGTTGAGGTAGTGTGTGTCGGGGAAGAGGCTGTTATTTGTTTCTGGGGTTGGGCTGGATGTCAAGGTGTGTGTGTTTGTGTGTGTGTGTGTGTGTGTGTGTTGAAGAGTTATTTGGGGGGGTTTCCTGGCTGGGGAGGTTTTGTGTCCATTGCTGAGTCAGACTCCAGTTTTTTGGGGGGATGGGGGGGTTGTGGGGGTGGTAGCAGGTGGGCTACAGGGGGATGGGGGGTGGGGGGAGGTCAGGCAATGGGGTGTGGTGGGGGGGGGGAAGAGAAAGTAAGACCAAAAATCCAACCAATTATCAGCTATCCCACATCAAGCAGCTAAATATTGCCTCAAGACCCCAAATATTCCCACACCCCAAAGATGTGCTATTAGGCTGATTGGAGGTAATAAATTGTCCCTAAATTAGTTTCCCACAATGTGGAATGCCATAAACAATAGATAAGGGTCATGGGTGGAGGGGGGGACTGGTAATGTTAAAATGGCGGCGTGGGCTCGTTGGGCCGAAGGGCCTGTTTCCCGGGCTGTTTTTGTTCTTTATTCTTTGTAAGACGTTCCTCAAAATGTGCTGCATAGAGGGAGGAGGAAGACAGAGGGGAGGGGAGGAAGGGGGGGAATTGGCTCCAGGCAGCTGAAGGCACAGCTGCCAATGCTGGAGCGATGGAAATCGGGGGAACTCAAGAGGCTGCAACTGGAGGAGCACAGGGATTTCAGATGCTGGTAGGGACTTGAGTAGGTTACAGATAACCTATCGTTATGTAGTGAGGATGGTAGGGATTGGAGGGTTTCAGAGATAGGGAGGGTTGTAGAGGTTGGAGGAGATCACAGAGATAGACAGCGTTGTAGGAACTGGAGGAGATTACAGAGATAAGGAGGGTTTTAGGGGCTGTAGGAGATTACAAAGATAGGGAGGGTTGTAGAGGCTGGAGGAGGTTATAGAGATAGGGAGGATTGGAGGGTCTGGACCAGGTTACAGAGATAGGGAGGGCGCAAGGGGCTTGAGGAGATTACAGAGATAGGGAAGGTTGTAGGGGCTGGAGAAGGTTACAGAGATAGGGACCATTGTAGGGACTGGGGGAGGTTACACAGCTTATAGAATCATAAACTCCCTGCAGAATAGAAGGAGGCCATTCATCCCATCGAGTCTGTACCAATCACAATCACATTCAGGCCCTATTCCCGTAACCCTGCACATTTACCCTGCTAGTGTTGTGGATCAACCTAATCCACACATCTTTAGATGGTGGGAGGAAACCCAGTAAAAAGTCTGACAACACCAGGTTTAAGTCCAACCGATTTATTTGATAGTAAACTCACAAGCTTTCGGGGTTAGTCCCTTCGTCAGGTGAATGGAGAGTTCTGGCCTCAGACAGAGCATATAAAGCACAGACAGTTTACAGATAACTGATTAGAATGCGAATCTTTACAGCTAACCGGCTGTTCAAGTCTTAAAGTGGCCGACAATGTGAGTGGAAGGAGCACTGAGCACAGGTTAAAGAGATGTGTATTGTCTTTGTTGAGACTGTCCTCATGTGTGCGGAACTTGGGTTCGTGTCGCACTATCTGTAACGCCCATGACTTGCCTGGGTTTGCAAAACCTCACTTATTATACCATCTGGAGGCAATACACATCTCTTTAACCTGTGCTCAGTGCTCCTTCCACTCACATTGTTGGCCACTGTAAGACTTGAACAGCAGGTTAGCTGTAAAGATTCGCATTCTACTCAGTTATCTGTAAACTGTCTGTGCTTTATATGCTCTGTCTGAGGCCAGAAGTCTCCATTCACCTGACGAAGGGACTAACCCCGAAAGCTTGTGAGTTTACTATCAAATAAATCGGTTGGACTTAAACCTGGTGTTGTCAGACTTTTTACTGTGTTTACCCCAGTCCAACGCCGGCATATCCACATCGGGAGGAAACCCAGGTAGACATGGAGAGATCATGCAAATTCCATACAGACAGCGACTCGAGCAGGAATTAACGTAAGTCATAACACAGTGCATAACACTGCACTATGAGGCAGCAGTGCTAACCACTGTGCCACCCATAAGGAAGTTTGTGAGGCTGGAGGAGATTACAGTGATAGGGAGAGTTAGATATAGAAACACAGAAACTAGAAGCATTCATTTTGATCAATTTAGTTCAAAATCCTGATTCCCACAACGCCCCCCTCCACTTCCTCCCATATTCCGTATTGAATTTTGTAGCCGTGAGGTTATGTTGCAACTGTACAAAACTCGTGGTGCAACTGCACTTGGAGTATTGCGTACAGTTCTGGTCGCCGCATTATAAGAAAGATGTGGAAGCATTGGAAAGGGTGCAGAGGAGGTTTACCAGGATGTTGCCTGGTATGGTGGGAAGTTCTTATTGAGGAAAGGCTGAGGGACTTGAGGTTGTTTTCGTTAGAAAGAAGAAGGTTGAGAGGTGACCTAATTGAGGCATACAAGATGATCAAAGAAGTTAGATAGAGTGGACAGTGAGAGCCTTTTTCCTCGGATGGTGATGGCTAACACGAGGGGACATAGCCTTAAATTAAGGGGTGGTAATTATAGGATGGATGTCAGAGGTAGGTTCTTTACTCAGAGGGTAGTAAGGACGTGGAATGCCCTGCCTGCAGCAGTTGTGGACTCGCCAACTTTAAGGGCGTTCAAATGTTCAGTGGATAGGCATATGGATAACATTGGAATAGTTTAGGTTAGAGGGTCATTAGATTGGTTCCACTGGTCGGCGCAACATCGAGGGCCGAAGGGCCTGTACTGTGCTGTAATGTTCTATGTTCTATATCCTTTTAGAGCGATATCTGATTTCTTCTTGAAATCGGACAATGTTTGACCTGAACTACATTCTGCGGTAGTGAATTCCACACATTCACCACCCTCTGGGTGAAGAAATTTCTCCTCACCTCAGTTCCAAAATGTTTACCCGTTATCCTCAAAACTATGAGGATAGTTCCCAGAATGCGGAAAGCAATAGGTCTGAGCTGCTGAGACATCTCTGTTCTGGACTCACCCACCACTGGGAACACTTCCTGAATCTACCCTGTCTAACTCTGTTAGAATCTTATAAATTTCTATCAGGTCTCCTCCCAATCCTCTAAACTCCAATGAATATAATTCTAACCGAATTAGTCTCTCCTCATATGACAGACCTGCCGTCCTTGGTCAACTCTATTAGTTACATCCTCAAAAAATTCCAACAGATTCATCAAGCATGATTTCCCTTTTGTAAATCCATGCTGACTTTGATTATACCACTGCCTTCCATATGCCAAGTTATGAAATCCTTGACCTGTGGGGCCCAGAGAAGATTAATTCATATTGTGGCACCTCTCAATACTGACAGTCCGATAGCCAAAGATTAGAAATCAGCACACATTGTATAAAAGATATACATTTTTATTAAGGGCTCAGTGTGTCCGCTGACAGATTCTGTATGAAGTGAGAACTGGAGTAGTAGTAAGGAAAAGCTAGTATAGATATAGTGGATCGGATGGCTTCCTCCCAATAACCTATGGCAGCTCTCACAGAGGTGATTCAGCAGCTAAGTTCCATTGCTACATTCCGGTAAACATACAATTCTCAATGTTTATTCAAGGAAATGAAGAGGCCCACTTCCTGTCCTCAGAACTACTTGCTAAATTTTCGCCAGCTAAGCTCAAAAGCAGAAACGCAGTTGCTCAGTTACCAGTAAATACCAGCCTAGCATGTTAAGTTCCCTCAGCAGCCACACTGGGAACCAACTGCATATTAGATTAAGCACAGCTCTCCCTCAGTTCTCTGTGGGGTGGCAAGGTGGCATAGTGGATAGCACTGCTGCCTCACAGCACCGGGGACCCAGGTTCAATTCCTGACCTCAGGTCACTGTCTGTCTGGAGTTTGCACACTCTCCCTGTGTCAGCATCGGTTTCCTCTGGCTGCTCCGGTTCCCTTTCACAGACCAACTGCAACATTGTCATCAAACCAGCAGACAAAAGAGGGGCCATCGTCATACTGAACAGAACAGATTACTGCAAAGCACTGTACCGACAATTGAAAAACGGGGAAAACTACCGACAGTTACCCGCAGATCCGACCAAAAAACACACTCGTCAACTTAACAGACTGATTTGGACCTTCAGAGCACCCTCCGTGCTCTCATCCCACATATACCCTGCATTGGAGATCTCTACTGCCTCCTGAAGATACACAAGGCAAACATACCCGGCCGGCCCATCGTATCGGGCAACGGGACCCTGTGTGAGAACCTCTCCGGCTATGTCGAGGGCATCCTAAAACCCATTGTACAGTGAACCCCCAGCTTTAGTCGCGATACTACAGACTTCCTACAGAAACTCAGCACACATGGGGCAGTTGAACCAGGGACACTCCTCGTCACAATGGATGTCTCGGCAATAACTGCCAGTTTCCAGATACAACTTTACTACTCATCTGCTTCATCCTGGACCACAATGTCTTCACCTTCAACAACCTTCTTCATCCAGACACACAGAACAGCCATGGGGACCAAATTCACACCTCAATATGCCAACATCTTCATGCGCAGACTCAAACAAGGCCTTTTCACCACACAGGACCTTCAATCGATGCTATACACGAGATACATCGATGACATTTTCTTCCTTAGGACCCATGGTGAACAATCACTGAAACAACAGTATGATGACATCAACAAGTTCCATCCCACCATCGGACTCACCATGGATTACTCTCCAGAATTGGTTACATTCTTGGACACACACATCTCCATTAAGGATGGTCACCTCAGCACTTCACTGTACTGCAAGCCCATGGATAACCTCACGTTGCTCCACTTCTCCAGCTTCCACCCTAAACATGTTAAAGAAGCCTTCCCGTACGGACAAGCCCTCCGTACACACAAGATCTGCTCAGATGAGGAGGATTGCATCAGACACCTCCAGACACTGAAAGATGCCCTCATAAGAACAGGATATGACGCTCGACTCAACGATCGACAGTTGCAATGTGCCACAGCCAAAAACCGCACCGACCTCCTCAGAAGACAAACACGGGATACGGTGGACAGAGTACACTTTGTCATCCAGTACTTCCCCGAAGCAGAGAAGATACAACATCTTCTCCAGAGCCTTCAACACGTCATTGAAGAAGATGAACATCACGCTATGGCCATCCCCACACCTCCGCTTCTTGCCTTCAAACAACCACACAACCTCAAACAGACCATTGTTCGCAGCAAACTACCCAGCCTTCAGGAGAACAATGACCACAACATCACACAACCCTGTCACAGCAACCTCTGCAAGACATGTCGGATCATTGACACGGATGACATCATCTCACATGAGAACACCATCCACCAGATACACGGTACATACTCTTGCGACTCAGTCAACGCTGTCTACCTGATACGCTGCAGGAAAGGATGTCCTGAGGCATGGTACACTGGGGAGACCATGCAGACCCTACAACAACGGATGAATGAACACCACTCAACAATCACCAGGCAAGAGTATTCCCTTACTGTTGGGTAACACTTCAGCGGTCATGGGCATTCAGCCGCTGATCTTCGGGTAAGCGTTCTCCAAGGCGGCCTTCACAATGGCGCAGAGTCGCTGAGCACAGACTGACAGCCAAGTTCCACACACATGAGGACGGCCTCAACCGGGATCTTGGGTTCATGTCGCACTATCTGTAATCCCTACAACTTGCCTGGGCTTGCAAAATCTCACTCACTGTCCTGTCTGGAGACAATACACATCACTTTAACCTGTGCTTGGCCTTCTCTCCACTCACATTGTCTGTACCTTTAAGACTTGATTACCTGTAAAGACTCGCATTCCAACCATTATTCTGTAAATTGAGTTTGTGTTTTTGTGCCCTGTTTGTGAATACAACTCCCACTCACCTGACGAAGGAGCAGCGCTCCGAAAGCTAGTAGCTTTTGCTACCAAATAAACCTGTTGGACTTTAACTTGGTGTTATGAGACTTCTCAATTCCATTCACAATCCAAAGATGTGCAGGGTAGGTAGATTGGCTATGCTAAATTGACCCTGGTGCCGGGGGATTAGCAGGGTAAATGTGTGGGGTTAGGGGAATAGGGCCTTGGTGGGAACATGGATAGTACAGACTCAATGGGACAATGGCCTCCTTTTGTACTGCAGGGATTCCACTCTCTGCTGTTCTATATTCCATATACTGACAATTTCACAGTACAGCATTCCGCAGTACTGACCCTCTGACAGTGCGGCACTCCCTCAGTACTGACCCTCTGACAGTGCAGCACTCCCTTGGTGCTGACCCTCTGACAGTGCGGCACTCCCTCGGTACTGACCCTCTGACTGTGTGGCACTCCCTCGGTACTGACCCTCTGACAGTGCGGCACACCCTCAGTACTGACCCTCTGACAGTGCGGCACTCCCTCGGTACTGACCCTCTGACAGTGCGACACACCCTCGGTACTGACCCTCTGACAGTGCAGCACACCCTCGGTACTGACCCTCTGACAGTGCTGCACTCCCTCGGTACTGACCCTCTGATAGTGCAGCACTCCCTCAGTACTGACCCTCTGACAGTGCTGCACTCCCTCGGTACTGACCCCCTGACAGTGCAGCACTCCCTCGGTACTGACCCTCTGACAGTGCAGCACTCCCTCGGTACTGACCCTCTGACACTGCAGCACTCCCTCGGTACTGACCCTCTGACAGTGCAGCACTCCCTCGGTACTGACCCTCTGACAGTGCAGCACTCCCTCGGCACTGACCCTTTGACAGTGCAGCACTCCCTCGGTACTGACCCTCTGACAGTGCAGCACACCCTCGGTACTGACCCTCTGACAGTGCAGCACTCCCTCGGTACTGACCCTCTGACAGTGCAGCACTCCCTCGGTACTGACCCTCTGACAGTGCAGCACTCCCTCGGTACTGACCCTCTGACAGTGCTGCACTCCCTCGGTACTGACCCTCTGACAGTGCAGCACTCCCTCGGTACTGACCCTCTGACAGTGCAGCACTCCCTCAGTACTGACCCTCTGACAGTGCAGCACTCCCTCAGCGCTGACCCTCTGACAGTGCAGCACTCCCTCAGTGCTGACCCTCTGACAGTGCAGCACTCCCTCAGCGCTGACCCTCTGACAGTGCAGCACTCCCTCAGTACTGACCCTCTGACAGTGCAGCACTCCCTCAGTACTGACCCTCTGACAGTGCAGCACTCCCTCAGTGCTGACCCTCTGACAGTGCAGCACTCCCTCAGTACTGACCCTCTGACAGTGCAGCACTCCCTCAGCACTGACCCTCTGACAGTGCAGCACTCCCTCAGTACTGACCCTCTGACAGTGCAGCACTCCCTCAGTACTGACCCTCTGACAGTGCAGCACTCCCTCAGGACTGACCCTCTGACAGTGCAGCACTCCCTCAGTACTGACCCTCTGACAGTGCAGCACTCCCTCAGTACTGACCCTCTGACAGTGCGGCACTCCCTCAGTACTGACCCTCTGACAGTGCAGCACTCCCTCAGTACTGACCCTCTGACAGTGCAGCACTCCCTCAGTACTGAGCCTCTGACAGTGCAGCACTCCCTCAGCACTGACCCTCTGACAGTGCAGCACTCCCTCAGTGCTGACCCTCTGACAGTGCAGCACTCCCTCAGTACTGACCCTCTGACAGTGCTGCACTCCCTCAGTACTGACCCTCTGACAGTGCAGCACTCCCTCAGTACTGACCCTCTGACAGTGCAGCACTCCCTCAGTGCTGACCCTCTGACAGTGCAGCACTCCCTCAGTACTGACCCTCTGACAGTGCAGCACTCCCTCAGCACTGACCCTCTGACAGTGCAGCACTCCCTCAGTACTGACCCCCTGACAGTGCAGCACTCCCTCAGTACTGACCCTCTGACAGTGCAGCACTCCCTCAGTACTGACCCTCTGACAGTGCAGCACTCCCTCAGTACTGACCCTCTGACAGTGCAGCACTCCCTCAGTACTGACCCTCTGACAGTGCGGCACTCCCTCAGTACTGACCCTCTGACAGTGCGGCACTCCCTCAGTACTGACCCTCTGACAGTGCAGCACTCCCTCAGTACTGAGCCTCTGACAGTGCAGCACTCCCTCAGCACTGACCCTCTGACAGTGCAGCACTCCCTCAGTGCTGACCCTCTGACAGTGCAGCACTCCCTCAGTACTGACCCTCTGACAGTGCTGCACTCCCTCAGTACTGACCCTCTGACAGTGCAGCACTCCCTCGGTACTGACCCTCTGACAGTGCAGCACTCCCTCAGTCCTGACCCTCTGACAGTGCTGCACTCCCTCAGTACTGACCCTCTGACAGTGCAGCACTCCCTCAGTACTGACCCTCTGACAGTGCAGCACTCCCTCAGTACTGACCCTCTGGCAGTGAAGCGCTCCCTCAGTACTGACCCTCTGACAGTGCAGCACTCCTTCAGTACTGACCCTCTGGCAGTGAAGCACTCCCTCAGTACTGACCCTCTGGCAGTGCAGCACTCCCTCAGTACTGACCCTCTGACAGTGCAGCACTCCCTCAGTACTGACCCTCTGACAGTGCAGCACTCCCACAGTACTGACCCTCTGACAGTGCAGCGCTCCCTCAGCACTGACCCTCTGACAGTGCAGCACTCCCTCAGTACTGACCCTCTGACAGTGCAGCACTCCCTCAGTACTGACCCTCTGACAGTGCAGCACTCCCACAGTACTGACCCTCTGACAGTGCAGCACTCCTTCAGCACTGACCCTCTGGCAGTGAAGCGCTCCCTCAGTACTGACCCTCTGACAGTGCAGCACTCCTTCAGTACTGACCCTCTGGCAGTGCAGCACTCCCTCAGTACTGACCCTCTGACAGTGCAGCACTCCCTCAGTACTGACCCTCTGGCAGTGAAGCACTCCCTCAGTACTGACCCTCTGACAGTGCAGCACTCCGTCAGTACTGACCCTCTGACAGTGCAGCACTCCCTCAGTACTGACCCTCTGACAGTGCAGCACTCCGTCAGTACTGACCCTCTGACAGTGCAGCACTCCCTCAGTCCTGACCCTCTGACAGTGCAGCACTCCTTCAGTACTGACCCTCTGACAGTGCAGCACTCCCTCAGTACTGACCCTCTGACAGTGCAGCACTCCCTCAGTACTGACCCTCTGACAGTGCAGCACTCCCTCAGTACTGACCCTCTGACAGTGCAGCACTCCCTCAGTACTGACCATCTGGCAGTGCAGCACTCCCTCGGTACTGATCTGTTCGGAGTACATTATGTTTTCCACAAAGTTCCCCGGAAGCCCAGTGATGATTGAGGAAGGGGTTGGCATGTTTTTGAGTTTCTCTGTCTTGCGTTCATCCCTCAGTTAACATTACCAGGTCGTCACAACATTTGTTTGAAAGTCTGCTCTCCACTCACAGTTTGTTGTATTTCCTCCAGCACTAACCACACTTCAGAGCAGTAGCTATTGTCTCGATATTGTTTTGTGACACCCTCCTGTGCAAGACACACTTTGCAAGTGCAAAGCCACTGTGACCAAATGAACAGCACCTGAGAAATTGATCCCAAGAGATAAAGTTGTACACATAAAATTAATACAACTAAAACTGTTTCTACGAAGTTACCACAGGTCAATATCCAACAGGGACAAAGGATAGAATTGCCTTGCATATCGAACTGGGATAATTAACAATTGGGAAATCATCGTGGCTTAGAACCACAACACGATTTCTTGCATATTGAATAGAGAGGCTCACACTTTGTAATGAGAGGGTTGTTATAGTCCAAAACCTTTCAGGACGTACTCAGCAAGAAGACATTATAATCGTGTATTCCCAAGTTTCAGCCAGACTCCCTGTTATTAGCGATATCCTGAAAAGCCATATGTGTGCCCAAAATACCTTGACCTAACCTCGTTGGGTGCTATGAACCACCCCCCTCCCTCACCTATCACACCATTGGCTGAAAACCAGGAACATTTGAAGGAAAAAGAAGGGGATAAAATAACCATTTTCAAGACCAACTCCAGTGAAGACTCCACTCAACCTACTTCAACCAGGGTTGGCGCAAGAGGGCACGTGAGATCCGCCTCCACGCTAAGAGTCCCCTGAGCTCACCTATTAGCGGGTGCTCAGTGCATTGAATCCAACAGCCCAATCATTTCCACCAGACCGGGTAGTATCTATTTCTCAGGCAATTAGCCTAGTTTGGGGAATGTTAACTTAATTTATTGTGCGAGAACCGTTTTTTTTCAACCTGTGTAATCAGGCAAACTCAGAGAGTGTGGGCTGCAACAGGAGAGGAATGAATGGAAAGGGTTAAACAGACAGCACTGTAATATTCACACTTACTGCAGGCGGACATGACAAATGGCCACATCCCAGGCAGCAAAAACACAGTTGCGCCCCAGTTTTATAGAATCATAGAACCCTACAGTGCAGAAAGAGGCCCTTCGGCCCATTGAGTCTGCACCAAACACAATCCCACCCAGGCCCTACCCCCATATCCCTACATATTATACCCACTAATCACTCTAACCTCCACATCCCTGGACACTAAGGGGCAATTTCTTAGCATGGTCAATCAACCCAACCCGCACATCTTTGGACTGTGGGAGGAAACCAGAGCACTCGGAGGAAACCCACACAGACACGAGGAGAATGTGCAAACTCCACACAGACGGTGACCCGAGCCAGGAATCAAACCCAGGACCCTGGAGCTGTGAAGCAGCAGTGCTAACCACTGTGCTACCGCGCCGCCCAGCTGAGATCTTTCCGAGGCTACAGCGACAGTAAGAGATGGCTAAGGTCAAGTGTAGTATCAACACGTTGTGCTTGGTTGAAGTCATTAGGTTACACTTCAGCTTCATTTGAAGCAATTTTTAAAAGCAGCATCTCGGCCTTTTGACTAAGATGCAAATGAGATCAAGCCTTGGAGGGGGAGCAATACCTACTCTAATCAGCTTGGATCATGTAGATCAAGCCCAAGACAGGTGGTGAGAGCCCTGTCTTGTCAGCTTGGATCGGGAATGTCTCAACTTGTTGAGACTCTGAATTGGATTTGATTTGATTGGACTGAATTGGAATAAAGAATAAAAAAAAGTAAGAGATCAATTCCACTTAACGAGACTCCACAATGTCTTGAGGAGCAATTGTGCCTCTGGAAACTAATCAAGTATCAGGGGAATGGGAACAATTAACACAGTTGAAATCGGTTTGATAAACACAATCCTTTGATAATGTAAACAGGTAGGCAGGCTATGTCCAGAAAATGATTAAAGTTAAAGCATACATGACAATGGATCCACATAATGTGATCAAAACAGAACCGGACCTAATATAAATGTAATACTTTGTGGCATAAAGAAAAGGATATAAGAATGCATAAGAACTGATGCTAGCGGAGTAACCCGGAAGCAGGTTGGAAATCTGAGTCCTGCTCTCCCTCATGCATGTTGAATAAAGCTGTTTTTGTTGAAGTTTTAGAATCACAGAACCCTACAGTGCAGAAAGAGGCCCTTCAGCCCATCGAGTCTGCACTGAACACTATCCCACCCAGGCCCTACCCCCAGATCCCTACATATTATACCCACTAATCCCTCTAACCTTCACTACCCTGGACCCTAAGGGGCAATTTCTTAGCACGGCCAATCAACCTAACCTGCACATCTTTGGACTGTGGGAGGAAACCGGAGCACCCAGAGGAAACCCACGCAGACATGAGGGGAATGTACAAACTCCACACAGACAGTGACCCAAGCCAGGAATCAAACCCAGGACCCTGGAGGTGTGAAGCAGCAGTGCTAACCACTGTGCTACTGTGCCGCCCTATATGGCTATATGGTCAAGTTCTACATGGTCGTGGAAGATTCAGTTCATTCATTCCTTCCAATATGTTTTAATGAAACTAAATTTGAACCATAATTCTTTGTCGCAAAGTAAAAGCACACGATTAATTTTGTGTTAAACTGATTAAAGCGTCTGTATGGAATATTTCACAGACCACGTTTGGCATCCTGTGGGTGGGCTTCGACCGTCAGGCCCTCCAAACTCCAAACCAATTGAACCAAGTGTTTTGAAAAGTGAGATGAACAAAGGGCAGTTTTAGAAACTAGGTTAGTAAGAGAGAGTTTCTGGCTCATCTTAGGCTTAGAGGGATTGGAACAGGAGGCTAGTGAAAACCCAGTCCTAACGCCAGTCACAAACTCTAGAGAGCAAGAATAGAGAAAATGGCACAGTGCCCAGAGTGGGAAGAGGTACGAAGAAAATACCTAAACAAGAATTCATCAAAGTGGGTCGAATATTGCAGTAAACCAATATCGGATCTTGGACTTCCAGGGCATAAATGTTGGGTACAAGCATGTACAGAACTAGGCAAGTGCTTCCAAACTGAGCAAGGCTAAAGCCATAGCAAGTTGCACAGAGCAGCTCCAAGAGGAAAATTGTGAGATTCTGAAGTTAACACAGGAGTGAGATGAGATGAAACAGCAGATGGAGAAACTGAAGAATAAAGCAATGGAGCGGGAACAGAGAAACCAGGTGAACTGGCTGCACATAGATCACGGGACCCTACAGTGCAGAAAGAGGCCCTTCGGCCCATCGAGTCTGCACTGTACACAATCCCACCCAGGCCCTACCCCCATATCCCTACATATTATACCCACTAATCCCTCTAACCTCCGCTACCCTGGACACTAAGGGACCATTTCTTAGCACGGCCAATTAACCTAACCTGCACATCTTTGGACTGTGGGAGGAAACCGGAACACCCAGAGGAAACCCACGCAGACACGAGGAGAATGTGCAAAGTCCACACAGACAGTGACCCGAGCCGGGAATCGAACCCAGGTCCCTGGAGCTGTGAAGCAGCAGTGCTAACCACTGTGCTACCGTGCCGCCCATTGCAGTTCCAGGCTCAGTGTGAAAGGGTTTACCAAGAGGAACAGCGTGTGATCAGCGACCGTGATAAAGCCCAAAAAGCTTCAGCTGCGTTTTCTGAAAAATGCAAAAATCTACACGTCACAAGATAATTACAGATTGGAATGTGAAGAATGGTTGGAATGCAAGTCTTTACAGAATAATTATATTGCAATTGTGTCTTTGCCTATATATACAAAGAACAAAGAACATCCCAGCACGGGAAACAGGCCCTTCGGCCCAACAAGCCCGTGCCGTCGCATCTTCCTACACCTACCCTGCCCTGCGTGTATGCGAGTGGAACCCCTAACTTAGCCAGATTCAGGGGAAAATAGTGTCAATTTGGTAAACCAATCAGCCTAAGAGCACATCTTTGGGGTGTGGGAGGAAACCAGAGCGCCCGGAGGAAACCCACGCAACCACAGGGAGAATGCGCAACCTCCCACAGACACTGGCCCAAATCCATGTATCTGCACAGCTAGCAGTGCTCGTCACTGAGCTGTTGCGGCGCCCGTCTGCTGGTCCAGGATTAAGCACACACACCGACACAAAGTACTAGGCCACTCCCGGAACCTCCAAGAGCAGCCCACGCACGACCCACCGTGTGCATGCCCCTCATTTGACAACAAGGTGGACTGACCCTGTGGAATAAAAAGACAATACGTTAACATATAAAACTATATTTCCGGTGTCATCCCGAGGCTCTGACCCTATTTAATACCCCCTACTATAACCCTCCATCCTTGCTTCGCTCATGTGTATCTAAGTAAACCTTAAGTCCAACATGCCTGCCTCCACCACCCTACTCGGTAGCACGTTCCATACCCCCACAACTCTCTGCGTGAAAAACCTTCCTCTCATATCCAAATTATACTTCTCCCCCCTCACCCTTAGATCGTGACCTCTTGTAATTGTCCCCAGTCTAGGGAAAAGCCTACCACTGTTTACTCTATCTATTCCCTTCAGTATTTTATACACCTCTATCATATCCCCCCTTAATCTCCGTCTTTCTAAGGAGAAGAGCCCCAGTTTCTCCAACCTTTCCTCGTAACTCAGTCCTTCCATGCCAGGCAACATCCTGGTAAACCTCCTCTGCACCCTCTCCAGGGTCTCCACGTCCTTCCGGTAGTAAGGTGACCAGAACTGGACGCAGTACTCCAAATGCGGTCTAACCAACGTTCTGTACAACTGAAGCATTAGACGGCAGCTGTTATACTCTATACCCCTTCCTACAAAAGCTAGCATTCCATAAGCTTTCTTCACAACCTTCTCTACCTGTGTCGACACCTTCAAAGAGTTGTTCACCTGCACTCCCAGGTCCCTCTGTATCTCTATACTCTTAATCGGTCTACCTTTTATCACATAACTCCTCCCTGCATTATTCCTTCCAAAATGCATCACCTCGCATTTGTCAGGGTTAAATTCCATCTGCCACCTATCTGCCCAATATACCAACCTATCTATATCCTGCTGTGTCACCTGACAGTCCTCCTCAGTATCTGCCAATCCTACCATCTTGGTGTCATCCGCAAATTTGCTGATCACACCACGTACACCCTCTTCCAAGTCGTTTATATATACTACAAAGAGGAGAGGTCCCAGTACTGAGCCCTGCGGCACACCACTGGTGACTGGCCTCCAGCCAGAAAAGGTCCCCTCGACAACTACTCTCTGTCTCCTATTTCCCAGCCAGTTTTCAATCCACCTAGCTACCTGTCCTTGTATCCCATGCGCCTTAACCTTTTCTACCAGCCTACCGTGAGGGACTTTGTCAAACACCTTACTGAAATCCACATAGATGACATCAACGGCTCGCCCACCGTCAACCATTTTTGTCACCTCCTCGAAGAATTCCACCAGATTCGTAAGGCAAGACCTCCCCCTAACAAAGCCATGTTGCGTATCCCTAATCAGATCGCAAAGCTCCAAATGCTCATACATCCTATCCCGAAGAATTTTTTCCAATAATTTTCCTACCACCGATGTCAAACTCACTGGTCTATAATTACCAGGGTTATCCCTACTACCCTTTTTAAACAGTGGGACCACATTAGCTACCCTCCAGTCTTCTGGGACCTCACCTGTGTCCAAAGAGACAAAGATTTGCGTCTGAGAGAGACAAAGATTTGTTGTGTTTGTGAACCTACCTCCATTCACCTATGAAGGAGCAGTGTTCCGAAAGCTCGTGACTTCACATAAATCTGTTGACTTTAACCTGGTGTTGTGAGACTTCTTAATGTACCCACTCCAGTCCAACATTGGCATCTCCACATCACACAAAGAGTAACCAGGAAAAGAATAGGGCCTCTTAAGGATCAACAAGGTCATCTATGTGCGGAGCCACAAGAGATGGGTGAGATCCTAAATGGATATTTCTCATCAGTATTTAATGTCGAGAGATATGGATGTTAGGGAACTTGGGGAAATAAATAGTGATGTCTTGAGGAGTGTACAAATTACAAAAAAGATGGTGCTGGAAGACTTAAAGTGCATCAAGTTGGATAAATCCCTGGGACCTGAAGAAGTGTATCCCAGGACATTGTGGGAGGCGAGGGTGGGTCCCCTAAGCAGAGATATTTGAATCATCAATAGTCACAGGTGAGGTGCCTGCAGATTGGAGGGTAGCAAGTGTTGTGCCTTTGTTTAAGAAGGGCTGCAAGGGAAAAGCCTGGGACTAGAAGCCAGTGAACCTAACGCTGTTCAAAGGTATTATGAGAGACAGCATCTACAGGCAAGGTTTGACTAGGGACAGTCAGCATGGCTTTGTAAATGGGAAATTATGTCTCATGAATTTGACTGAATTTTTTTTTGACGGAGTAACCAAGATGGAGGATGAGGGCAGTCAATGTTTATATGGCCTTTGACAAGGTACCATTTGGTAGATTGTTGCATGAGGTTAAATCTCATGGGATCCAGGGTGAAGCAGCCAATCGGATACAAAATTGGCTTGATGACAGAAGGCAGAGGGTGTTTATAGATGGCTGTTTTTCAAACTGGAGGCCTGTGACCAGCGGTGTGCTTCAGGGATCGGTGCTGGATCCACTGTTATTTGTCATTTATATTGATGATTTGGATCAAATTTAGGGGGCATCGTTAGTAAGTCTGCAGAAGACGCCAAGATTGGGTATAATAGTGGACAGTGAAAGTAGTTATCTAGGATTGCAGTGGGGTATTGATCAATTGAGCCTGTGGGCTGATGAATGGCAGATGGAGTTTAATTTAGACAAGTACGAGGTGATGCATTTTGGTAGACTGAACCAGGGCAGGACTCAGTCAGTAAATGGTAGGGCACTGGGGAGAGTTACAGAACAAAGAGATCTAGGGGTACAAGTTCATAGCTCCTTGAAAGTGGAGTCACAGGTGGACAGAGTGGTGAAGAAGGCATTGGGAATGCGGCATTTCATTGATCAGAACATTGAATACAGAAGTTGGAACGTCTTGTTGAAGTTGTACAAGGCATTGGTAAGGCCACACTTGGAATACTGTGTGCAGTTCTGGTCACCCTATTTTAGAAAGGATATTATTAAACTGGAAAGAGTGTAGAAAAGATTTACTAGGATGGTACTGGGACTTGATGTTTTGAGTTACAAGGAGAGCCTGGATAGACTGGGACTTTTTCCCCTGGAGTGTAGAAGGCTTAGGGGGTGAGCTTAGAGGTCTATAAAATAATGAGGGTCTTGATAAACATAGAACATAGAACATAGAACATTACAGCACAGAACAGGCCCTTCGGCCCACGATGTTGCGCCGACCAGTTAAAAAAGCAATGACCCTCTAACCTAAACCAATCCCTTTCCATCCATAAACCTATCCACTGATCTCTTAAACGCCCCCAAACTAGGCGCACCTACAACTGCAGCAGGCAGGGCATTCCAATCCCTCACCATCCTCTGGGTAAAGAACCTACCTCTGACATCCGTCCTATATCTACCACCCCTTAAGTTAAAGCTATGCCCCCTCGTGCTAGCTTTCTCCATCCGAGGAAAAAGGCTATCACTGTCCACCCTATCTAAACCTCTAATCATCTTATATGTTTCAATAAGGTCCCCTCTTAGCCGCCTTCTTTCTAACGAAAACAACCCCAAATCCCTCAGTCTCTCCTCATAGGACCTTCCCTCCATACCAGGCAACATCCTGGTAAACCTCCTCTGCACCCTCTCCAATGCCTCCACATCCTTCCTATAATGTGGGGACCAGAACTGCACACAATACTCCAAGTGCGGACGCACCAGAGTTTTGTACAGTTGCAACATGACGTTGCGGCTCCTAAATTCAATCCCCCTACCAATAAACGCCAAGACACCGTATGCCTTCCTAACTACCTTATCTACTTGATTCCCAACTTTCAGGGATCTATGTACACATACACCTAGATCCCTCTGTTCATCAACACTATTCAGAGTCCTACCGTTAGCCCTATACTCTACACATCTGTTATTCCTGCCAAAGTGAATTACCTCACACTTTTCCACATTAAACTCCATCTGCCACTTCTCGGCCCAGCTCTGCAACTTGTCCAAGTCTCTCTGTAAACTATGACACCCCTCTTCACTATCTACCACTCCTCCGACTTTGGTGTCATCAGCAAATTTACTGATCCACCCAACTATACCCTCATCCAGATCATTTATAAAAATTACAAACAGCAGTGGCCCCAAAACAGATCCCTGAGGCACACCACTTGTAACCGAACTCCATGACGAATACTTTCCATCAACCACCACCCTCTGTCTCCTATCTGCTAGCCAATTCCTGATCCAATTAACTAAATCACCCCCAATCCCATACATCTGCATTTTCTGCAGAAGCCTTCCATGGTGAACCTTATCAAACGCCTTACTAAAGTCCATATATACGTCAACTGCCTTACCCCCATCCACCTCTTTGGTCACTTTCTCAAAAAATTCAATAAAGTTAGTGAGGCACGACCTACCCTTCACAAAACCGTGCTGACTATCTCCAATCAATTCATTACTCTCTAAATAACTATAAATCCTATCCCTAATAATTTTTTCTAAAACTTTGCCCACAACAGAAGTAAGACTCACCGGTCTATAATTCCCGGGGAAGTCTCTATTCCCCTTCTTAAACAATGGGACAACATTCGCTATCCTCCAATCCTCTGGCACTATACCGGAGACCAACGACGACCTGAAGATCAGTGCCAGAGGCTCTGCAATCACCTCTCTTGCCTCCCAGAGAGTCCTGGGGTAAATCCCATCCGGACCAGGGGACTTATCTATTTTCAAACCCTCAAGAATATCTAGCACATCCTCCTTATCTACTTCAATACTATCCAGTTTACAACCCTGTAACCCAGTGTTCTCCACAGCTACATTTATGTCTCCCTGCGTGAATACCGAAGAGAAATATTGGTTCAATGCCTCTCCAATCTCTTCCGGTTCCACGCATAACTTCCCACTGTTGTCTCTAACTGGCCCTAATCTTGCCCTAACCAATCTTCTGTTCTTAACATATCTATAGAACGCCTTAGGATTCTCCTTAATCCTATCAGCCAAAGTCTTCTCATGTCCTCTCTTAGCTCTTCTTAACTCACTCTTTAACTCCCTCCTAGCCAATCTAAAGCTTTCCAGTGCACTACCTGAGCCCTCAAGTCTCATCCTGACATAAGCCTCCTTTTTCCTTTTAACCAGCGAAACAACTTTTTTAGTGCACCACGGTTCCCTAGCTCGACCATTTCCTCCTTGCCTGACAGGGACATACACATCAAGGACTCGCAGTAGCTGCTCCTTGAAAAAACTCCACATTTCGGACGTTCCCAGCCCCTGTAGTCTCCTAGTCCAACCTATGCTTCCTAATTCTCTCCTAATAGCCTCATAATTACCCTTCCCCAGCTAAAACTACTGACCCGAGGTTCATGCCTATCCCTTTCCATCACTAAGGTGAACGTAACCGAATTGTGGTCACTATCACCAAAATGCACACCAACTTCCAAGTCTAACACCTGGTCTGGCTCATTTCCCAGCACCAAATCCAATATAGCCTCACCTCTAGTTGGTCTATCTACATACTGAGTCAAAAAACCTTCCTGCACGCTTTATGCAAAAACTGACCCCACTAATGAGCTAGAGCTATAGCAATTCCAATCAATATTAGTAAAGTTAAAGTCCAACATAACAATTACCCTATTACTTTCACTCCTGTGCAGGATCGTCTCCGCAATCCTTTCCTCAGCCTCTCTAGAACTTTTAGGAGGTCTATAAAAGACTCCCAACAGGGTGACCTCTCCTCTCCTATTTCTAATCTCAGCCCATACTACCTCAACAGACAAGTCCTCATCAAACTTCTTTTCTGTCACTGTGATACAGTCCTTGACTAATAATGCTACTCCTCCCCCTCTTCTACCTCCTTCTCTACTCCGACTGAAGCATTTGAACCCCGGGACCTGCAACAACCATTCCTGCCCCTGCTCTATCCATGTCTCTGAAATGGCCACAACATCAAAGTTCCATGTACTGATCCACGCTGGAAGTTCATCCACCTTATTGTGAATACTCCTCGCATTAAAGTATATGCATTTCAAACCATGCTCTACTCCACCCCCACGATGCTGTGCTTTACAGTCCTCATCTATGCCCCCCTCACTTTCATCCCTGCTACTCAGGATCCCACCCCCCCTCTGAATCAGTTTAAACCCCCCTGCATAGCCTTTGCAAATTTTCCCTCCAAGACATTGGTTCCCCTCTGATTCAGGTGTAGACCATCTCTCTTGTAGAGGTCCCACCTTCCCCAGAATGAGCCCCAATTGTTCAAGAACCTGAACCCCTCCCTCCTGCACCATCCCCTCAGCCACGAGTTCAAACATTCCCTCTCTCTGTTCTGCTCTAAACTATCCCGTGGCACAGGCAAGAGTCCCGACATAACCACTCTGTCTGACTTGGCCTTAAGTTTCCACCCCAACTCCATAAATTTCTGCTTAATATCCCCTTCTCTTATCCTCCCTATGTCATGCGTCCCCACATGAACTATGACTTGGGGCTGACTCCCCTCTCCCCTAAGAGTCCTGAACACCCTCTCTGAAACATCCCGGACCCCAGCCCCTGGGAGGCAACACACCAGCCCTGAGTCCCGTTCATTACTGTTGACTCTTCTATCTGTCCCCCTAACTATGGAGTCCCCAATCATCAGGCCCAATCTTTTACTTCCCCCTAACCACCTGAGCCTTCACAACAGGCTCACCTCCAGAGACCTGCTCCCTTTGGCTATCTCCAGTTGATTCCTCCTCAACTGTAGCCTCCAGGACAGAAAACTTATTTTGGAGGGGAACAGCCCCAGGGGATTGTTTCCCCAATTGTTTCTTACCCCTCTTCCTAGCAGTTACCCAAGACTCATTTTTAGGAGTGGCTATCTCCTTGTAACTCCTATCAATGATAAGGTAGATAGTCAACATCTTTTCCTTAAGGTAGGGGAGTCTAAAACTAGAGGGCATAGTTTAAGGTGAGGGGGAGAGATACAAAAGGGTCCAGAGGGGTAATTTTGTCACACAGAGGATGGTGAGTGTCTGGAAGAGGTAGTAGGGAACAATTTTGTCTTTTGAAAAGCATTTAGACAGTTACATCAGTAAGATGAGCATAGAGAGATATGGGCTAAACACAGGCAATTGGGATTAGCTTCGTGGTTAAAAACTGGGCAGTATGGACAAGTTGGGCCAAAGGACCTGTTTCCATGCTGTAAACCTTTATGACTGGAATTTTACCACCTCGCCTGCTCAAGGCTCAGAAGATGCCACCTAAGGCCTTTGGACAATGCCATTCTGCAAGCCTCACCTGCCCCGATTCTGGGCTGGGGCGAGGCTGTACAATTTGTGCTCGCTGATGATCCCCAGATGTACTTTGAGAATAGCTGTCAGCAAAGACCTTTACACGGGCTCGGTGATACAGAGGAAATAAAGCTAATGTTAATGTGTTCTGCAATGCGTTCTGCCTTACACGATCGCCAGAACAGAGAGAGAGGGGAACTGCAGAACACAAAAGCAGCAATTTTAGCAGCCGTCAGCTACAATACAGGAGATGCTCTGGAGAGTTTAAACAAATGCAGGCAAAATGGGAACACCCAAAGCCTTGACTCATCACCAGTGGACCCATTTCACTGGAGTCTTTGGGGATTTGAATACAGCGTGATTAGGGGGACAAATTCTCGGCAACTGGATCAGGATTTTAGCAACACACGCCACCAAAGAGTAGAAAGGCTTGTGAAAATTTCAATCCCATGTTCAGGAGAATGGCCCGAGCTTGGGAGAAAGAGGTTCAGGAAACAGGCTAAGGCAGATAAGGGTGGAACTATGTTCCCAGTAAAAGGCCCAAACCCTGGTCCTGTAAGGAGGAAAGGGAGGGTGGGGGGGGGGGTGGTGGAGGACAGAGGAAAATGTAGAGGTCACCCACTCCCATATACTCCTGGTGCAGAGAGAAGCAGGGGTCAGCCCCAGGGGGATCCCAGGTAACAGTGGCTGGTGCTACAACTGTGGTCTAGCTGGCCACTCTCCCTGAGAACACGGAGCACCCCGCCAACATCAGGGATCAGAGCAGGGAGACCAGACCATGTCAATCCCCCAGTGGAGGAACCTGAGAGCCCCTTCTCCTTGCACCCTCAGCTGAATACAGAGCACGGGTCATGGCGGTTCCAGGCCACACCCATCTGGGTTATGTGATGCAAGGTTGGACAGTGTAGGAAGTGCCTTAGTGGACAGCAAGGTGGGTGGGACACCCCGTTGAATTCCTGTGGGACACGGGGGCGGGATTCTGCACTACCCTGAATACATCCAGAGAAATCAGTGCATCAAGGGCACACCAGGTGGGTTCACTGGAAATTTACAGGAGGGATCGGAGATGGGACTCTTAGGTTTAGGATAGGGGATATAGTGTGTCATTCCAGTGAACCTGCAGCCAGAAGCAGAGTGTATCAGCTCCGATTTCATGCGTAAATGGAATTTGTCATTTGACCTGAAAAACTGTTGTGGTTGGCTGATGCCCCAGATGAGGCACCAACAGCAGTAGCCACGCAGAGATATACAGACAAGTGTTCAGTTGGGGAATTATGGATAAAACACTGCAGATATGACCAATGATCGGGAGCACAGGAGATCATCGCGAATGACACATTTGCTTTCGCAGAGCACAAACGTGACTACGGCCGCATGACAGTGACGTAGTCGACGAGACCCTAGTCCTAACCCCAAAAACAGAATGGTTTTCCAAAACAAGCCGAGAGCAAGGTTGCAAAAACAATCACCAGCCTACAAGTTTTACACCCTATAGCTTCAACAAACAATTCACTGATTTGGCCTGTTAGGAAACTGGACGGCTCTTGGAGACTAACGATTGACATCGGGAACTGAATAAAACAATCCCACTAACAGCAGCAACCAGCCCTGTGACTGTGATAAGGCAAGCCCCACAAACAAAATATTTCACCGTTTTGGTCCATCCCTTTAAGCAGTGCTCATACAAAGTTGCCTTTACATTCCAAGGGCAACAGTACACGTGGACCTGTTTTCCCCAAGGATTTCACAATTCCCTGTCCATTCTCCACCAAAGATTAGCCAAGGGACTGAAAGGTTTTTCGTAACAGGAATGCCTGATTCAATATGTAGATGACCTCCTCCTACAGACAGACACCCAGGGGGGAACACTTAAAATTGCTAGATGGATTACTGACCCTCCTTACAATGCTTGAATTAAAAGTCAGTCCCAAAAAGACCCAGGTCATGAAACCCCGAGTCACATACTCAGGGAATACAATGACCCACAGCAAACAGGAGATTGAAAGGAAGCAAGTACAGACAGTTGCCCCTGCTCACTACAATCCTTTCTAGGATTGGTGGGATACTGTAGGAACCACTGTGATGGTTTTGCCACCAAAGCCTCCCCATTCCTAAAAAAGGAATGCCCCGTGGAATTGGATTGAAGGAGGGAAAGGGTGAATGAATTTTATACCTAGAGTGTATCACAAACATGGCCCTTCATCATAGTTGATCTTAAGAACATAAGAAATAGGAGCAGGAATAGGCCATCTAGCCCTTCGAGCCTGCCCCGCCATTCAATAAGATCATGGCTGATCTGTCGTGGCTCAGTTCCACTTTCTCGCTTTCTCCCCATAACCCTTGTTTGTCTTGTCTATCAGAAACCTATCTACCCGTGACTTCAATATATTTAGCGAGGTAGCTTCCACCACTTCAACAGGCAGAGAATTCCAGAGATTCACCACCCTTTGAGTGAAGAAGTTCCTCCTCAACTCTGTTCTAAACTGCGCCCCCCTTATCTTGAGGCTGTGCCCTCAAGTCCTACCATCCTTTCTAAGCAGGAAAAATCTCTACCTCTACCCTATCCATCCCTTTCATTATTTTATATGTCTCTATAAGATCCCCCCTCATCCTTCTAAACTCTAATGAGTACAGACCCAGTCTATTCAGCCTCTCTTCATAGTCCAACCCCCTCATCTCCGGTATCAGCCTAGTGAACCTCCTCTGCACTCCCCCCAAGGCCAAAATATCCTTGCGCAAGTGCGGCGACCAAAACTGCACACAGTACTCCAGCTGCAGCCTCACCAGTACCCTATACAGCTGCAGCAAGACCTCCCTGCTTTTATATTCTATCCCCCTCGCTATAAAGGCTAGCAGTCCATTCGCCTTCTTGGACACCTGCTGAACCTGCAGACTGGGTTTTTGCGACTCATACACAAGGACCTCCAGGTCCCTCTGCACCGCAGCATGCTGCAGCTTTTTGCCCTTTAAATAATAATCCCTCCTGCTATTATTCCTGCCAAAGTGGATAATCTCACACTTGCTAACATTGTACTCCATCTGCCAGGTCCGCACCCACTCGCTCAGCCTATCCAGATCTCTCTGCAGACTTTCCACACCCTCCACGCAATTTGCTTTACCACTCATCTTCGTGTCATCAGCAAATTTCGTCAACCTACACTCAGCCCCCTCCTCCAGATCATCTATATAAATGATATAGGCGAGGCATCTTGAAGGGAATTGCTTGATAGGGCAGACGCAACACGGTTTCATTAAAGGGAAGTCGTGTCTGACCAATTTACTGGAGTTCTATGAGGATGTGTCTAGGGCGGTGGATAGAGGAGAGCCGGTGGATGTGGTCTTTCTGGATTTTCAGAAGGCGTTTGATAAGGTACCTCACAAGAGGTTACTGCAGAAGGTCAGAGGACATGGAGTTGGGGGTAGGGTGTTAGCGTGGATAGAGGATTGGTTGTCAAATAGGAGGCAGAGAGTGGGGGTCAATGGGTGCTATTCGGATTGGCGGTTGGTGACTAGTGGGGTGCCCCAGGGGTCGGTGCTGGGGCCTCAGCTATTTACCATTTATATAGATGATCTGGAGGAGGGAACCGAGTGTAGGGTGTCGAAATTTGCTGATGACACCAAGATTGGGGGAAAGGCAAATTGTGCGGAGGGTGTGGAGAGTCTGCAGAAGGATCTAGATAGGCTGGGCGAATGGGCCAGGAAATGGCAAATGGAATTTAATGTTGGCAAGTGTGAGGTGGTCCACTTTGGTAGGAAGAATGGTAGGAAGGACTATTACTTACGTGGCGAAAAACTGCAGCAGGCGACGGTGCAGAGGGACCTCGGGGTCCTTGTGCATGAGTCGCAAAAACCCAGCCTGCAGGTGCAGCAGGTGGTCAGGAAGGCGAATGGGATGCTGGCCTTCATAGCGAGGGGGATTGAATATAAAAGTAGGGAGGTCTTGCTGCAGCTGTATAGGGCATTGGTGAGGCCGCAGCTGGAGTACTGTGTGCAGTTTTGGGCGCCGCACCTGCGCAAGGATATTTTGGCCTTGGAGGGAGTGCAGAGGAGGTTTACTAGGCTGATACCGGAGTTGAGGGGGTTGAGCTATGAGGAGAGGCTGAATAAACTAGGCTTGTACTCGTTAGAGTTTAGAAGAATGAGGGGAGATCTCATTGAGACGTATAAGATGATGAATGGGATGGATAGGATAGAGGTGGAAAGACTCTTCCCGCTCAAAAAAGACAGTAGGACTAGGGGGCACAGCCTCAAGATAAAGGGGGGGCAGTTCAGAACGGAGTTGAGGAGGAACTTCTTCACTCAAAGGGTGGTGAATCTCTGGAATTCTCTGCCCGTTGAAGTGGTGGAGGCTGCCTCGCTAAATATTTTTAAGAAGCGGGTTGATGGGTTTTTGATAAGAGAGGGGATTAAGGGTTATGGGGAGAGGGCGGGAAAGTGGAACTGAGCCACGACAGATCAGCCATGATCTTATTGAATGGCGGGGCAGGCTCGAAGGGCCAGATGGCCTACTCCTGCTCCTATTTCTTATGTTCTTATGTTCTTATAAATAGCTGAGGCCCCAGCACTGATCCCTGCGGCACTCCACTAGTCACCAACCGCCAATCAGAATAGCATCCATTGATACCAACTCTCTGCTTCCTATTAGACAGCCAATCCTCTATCCACGCTAACACCTTATCCCCAACTCTGTGCACCCTAACCTTCTGTAGCAACCTTTTATGAGGCACCTTATCAAATGCCTTTTGAAAATCTAGAAACACCACATCCACCAGTTCCCCTCTGTCTACCGCACTAGTCACATCCTCACAGAAATCCAATAAATTTGTCAAACACGACTTTCCCTTAATGAATCCGTGCTCCGTCTGCTCTATCAAACCATTCCTTTCTAGGTGCCTCGCTATTTCTTCTTTGATGACGGATTCAAGCATTTTTCCAACTACAGACATTAAATTAACAGGCCTATAATTCCCTGCCTTTTGTCTGCTACTTTTTTTAAACAGTGGCGTAACATTAGCCGTTTTCCAATTTTCCGGCACTTCCCCGGAATCCAGTGAACTTTGGTAAATAATCACTAAGGCATCCGCCATTTCCTTCAGAACCCTGGGATGCATTCCATCAGGTCCTGGGGACTTGTCCACTTTCAGTCCCATTAGTCTATCAACCTCTCTAGTGACAGTATTCGCATTCAGGCCCTCAACTCTTACCATCCTTCTATCTTTAATATTCGGCAAACTATTCGTGTTCTCCTCTGTGAAGACCGAGGCAAAAAACTTATTTAAGGCCTCAGCCATTTCCTCATCTCCCACCACTAAATCCCCCCTCTCATCCTCTAAGGGTCCAACATTCACCCTAGCCAGCCTCCTCTTCTTTATATATTTGTAAAAACTCTTACTGTCCTTTTTTATATTTAGTGCTAGTTTAGCTTCATAGTCCATCCTTCCTTTCTTTATCACCTTCTTAGTCATTCTTTGTTGATTTTTAAACCTTTCCCAGTCTTCTAATCGCCTACTACTTTTAGCCACTCTGAATGTATCAGCTTTTAATTTAATACTCTCCTTTATTTCCTTCGATAACCACAGCTGGTTATCCCTTCTCCTACATTCCTTCTTTACCATCGGAATCACTAAGGCATTCACTATCACCTCTGCCATTTCCTTCAGAACCCTAGGATGCATTCCATCCAGTCCTGGGGACTTGTCCACTTTCAGTCCCATTAGTTGATCCAGCACTACCTCTCTAGTGACAGTAATCACATTCAGGCCCTCAACTCCTACCATCCATCTATCTTCAGTTCATCCTCCAGATCATCTATATAAATGGTAAATAGCTGAGGCCTCAGCACTGATCCATGCGGCACTCCACTAGTCACCAACCGCCAATCAGAATAGCACCCATTGATACCAAACTTCCCAGACTTATATTGCTACTGGCATTAATGTAAATGTTTTACATACTTTCACTCTCATTTTTATAACAGCTGATAGTTAAATGTGACTGTGACTTGTAGACATCGTATGCATTCAGTTTTGTTTTTGTAGCAGCTGATAATTAAATGTGACTGTTATTTTGTAGACTTTGCCAATCTTACCTGTTTGTATTAGTTAGATTTTGTTACACAGATGGTAGATTACGATACTGGTTTTTAACAGCTGCTGATGGCAGATCACAATAACGGCTTTGAACAGGAAGAGACCTGCTGGGACAGTCGGGATCGCACAAGTAACTTCAGAGAAGGGATGCCGGTACCACTGCAGAAGGGACTTCCTGTGTCCTGACTGCAGGACTGTAATTGCTGTGGAACTCTGAGCTGCATCACGACCCAGGAAGAAAGAGCTGGAAGTCTGGCAGGAATCAGGACTTTGAATCATGATTCCTGCTGGAGCTCATAATGTATAAATACCCACTTATGTTTATTCGAGGGGAAGTCTGGCAAGCCTTAATTGGAATAAATCACTGTCTTTTTGATTCACTAACAGTCTTCGAGGTATTATTTTACCTACAACAGGATGGAGCAGCGTACACAGGCTGTCTCCGAATAAGAACAAGCCCTGGTGAAGGCCCCAGCACGATAGGTACCAGATTCACAATTTTCCTACACATTAGAAGTTGCCACCACGGATGCAGCACTTGCAGCCACACTTCTCCAAGATTGCTATAAGTGACTTGCTATAAGCTGCAGAGCTGGGCTGAGAGGTGGCAAATGGAGTTCAATGCGGAAAAGTGTGAGGTGATTCATTTTGGTAAGAGTAACAGGAATACAGAACATAGGGCTAATAGAAGGACTCTTGGCGGTGTCGACGAGCAGAGAGATCTCGGTGTACATGTGCATAGATCCCTGAAAGTTGGCACCCAGGTTGGTAAGGTTGTTAAGAAGGCGTAGTGTGTTAGCTTTTATTGGTAGAGGGATTGAATTTCAGAGCCGTGAGGTCATGTTGCAACTGTACAAAACTCTGGTGTGGCCACACTTGGAGTATTGCGTACAGTTCTGGTCGCCGCATTATAAGAAAGGTGTGGAGGCATTGGAAAGGGTGCAGAGGAGGTTTACCAGGATGTTGCCTGGTATGGTGGGAAGGTCTTATGAGGAAAGGCTGAGGGACTTGAGGTTATTTTCATTAGAGAGAAGGTTAAGAGGTAGCCTAATTGAGGCATGCAAGATGATCAGAGGGTTAGATAGGGTGGATAGTGAGAGCCTTTTTCTTCGGATGGTGATGGCTAACACGAGGGGACATAGCTTTAAATTAAGGGGTGGTAATTATAGGACGAATGACAGAGGTAGGTTCTTTACTCAGAGGGTAGTAAGATGTGGAATGCCCTGCCTGCAGCAGTTGTGGACTTGCCAACTTCAAGGGCGTTCAAATGGTCAGTGGATAGGCATATGGATAACATTGGAATAGTTTAGGTTAGAGGGTCATTAGATTGGTTCCACTGGTCGGCACAACATCGAGGACCGAAGGGCCTGTACTGCGCTGTAATGGTCTATGTTCTATGACTCGAATTGGTGGCGTCCAGTTACACAATGTGAACATTACACAATCGGATCTGTGGAATTCCCTGCCCAGTGAAGCAGTTAAGGCTATGTCTTTGAATGTTTTTATGAATAAATTTTTGAACAGTTAAGGAATTAAGGGCTATGGTGAGCGGGCAGGTAAGTGGAGCTGAGCCCACAAAAAGATCAGCTTATTTTTATTATTGAATGGCGGAGCAGGCTCGAGGGGCCAGATGACCTACTCCTAGTTTTTATGTTAGCTCATCATCCTCACAGTAAAACTTGCCCAATAGAAGAACAAACTACTACATGTTCAACCAGTCTCAACGTGTATATTAGATTCTTGCGCACAGATTTGTAAACATTCGTTTCGTACGAGTCCACGAAAATACTGTACAAACCCGTTTTTATTTTTTTTACAATGTTTGAGATTTATATTCCCATTTTGTCTTGACTTGCAACACGTAGGTTTTTCTGGGTCAAGAATTTTTGTGTAGTGAAAAGGGCTAAGGATTTGGGCAGTCTGCAGCTGCTTGCCTGTGAAGGGAATTTGACCTGCATTGTGCGATTCTGTACGCTGAGGCTCAGTGGATCAAAAGCAGTTAGGCCCAATATAAAACTGAACAGTTTAAATACAGCTAAAACTGCTTCTACAAGGTTACCACAGGCCAAAAGCCAACAGGGACACAGACAAGAGCTGTCTTGCATATTGAACAGGAGTACTTCACTTTAACAATCGCTAAGTCATAATGACCCAAATTCAGAACCCAGATGTCTTAGATATTGAATAGAGAGGCTCAAACTTTACAATGGAAGAATCGTCATGGCTTGAAACCCAACAGGAGGTACTCAGCCAGAAGACATTATGATTGTGTATTCTCTAGTTTCAGCCCCACTCCCTGCTACTAACCATATCCTGAAAGGAGATATGGACAACTAGGGTGACTTCCAATCTCCTTGAATGTTCTGACTGCTCCCCCCGCACCCTGCCCTGTACCCCACTGGCTAGCCAGGGAATGTCTGGGTGGGGGGTGGAAATCAGCCAATTTCAAGACAAATTCCAACGAAGACTCCACCAAACCTCCTGTGACCTGAGATGATGCAAGACAGTGGGTCAGATCCATCTTCACGCTAACAGGACCCTCAGTTTATCTATTGCTGAGTTCAGTGAATTGAATCCATCAATCCAATCGATTTCACCAGACCACGTAGTTATCTATTTCTGAAGCAATTAGCTTACTTTGGGGAAAGTTAACTGAAGCTATCATGTAAGAATTGTTTCTTTAACCTGCGTGGTTGTTAAGAAGGAGAAGTTTGAACCATAGTCCTCTGTCTCAAAGTGAATGCAGTTGAGTAGATGTGTAATAAACTGGTCAAAGTGCCTGTATAGATTGTTTCAGACACCTTTTAGCAGCTAGTCAACATTAACTGCAGCCGTTCCATTCTTGCATCCAATCTTCCATTACCATAACAGATTGAAGTATTTAACTGTGTCATACCTACCTTTTTCCCAAATTCCACACTAATTCGCTTTCCGTGAATCCATCCTGAATGCTCAACTGATGATGCCCCTCATTGTCCATTTACACTCTGCCCCATTTGATTCCGCTATTACTTTTGAGACGCTTGCTCAATTTCAACACAGACTATTACTAGCCAAGTCCTTCAAGGTGGACGAGAAATTAGAACACAAGGCAGCAATTCAGCCCCTCTCAGGCCTGTTACTCAAGGGCGAAAATCAGTTAACCCCCCTTGTGACACAGGATCAGGAGGCCGTTCACTCCCTCGAGCCCATAGCACACAAATTGTTGGGTCCATTCAATTTGTTGCACAAGCCCTGGAGCTTGTTCAAATCTGAAGTCCCCCTCTCGCAGTGACCCACTACTGGGCCCCAGTTGCACCAATTTCTGTGTCTGTGGCATTAGGGGCTGGGATATGGACCAGTCCCATGGGTACGGTGTGTAAGTGTTACTGATTCAATTCGATGTGTTTGTGCGCGCACACACTCCTCTTCTTTCAGACTGTGAATTGGCAGCCTTCTCAATATTTGGTTGTCATACAATCAGTATACAGAGAAACGGGCCATTCAGCCATCAAGTCGATGCAAACTCTATCTCTCCCCATTCTCACTGCAAGGAGAAATCTGTTGAACGTCACTTCATTTTTTAAAACCCTAGGATCCATTTAATACAGGAAAAGTCATAAATATGGCTCAATGGAATAGATTTACTCTGTATCTAACCATGCGCTGTATGTGGCCTGGGAGTGTTTGATGGGGACAGTGTAGATGGAGATTTATTCTGTATCTAACCCCGTGCTGTACGTGTCCTGGGAGTGTTTGATGGGGACAGTGTAGACGGAGATTTATTCTGTATCTAACCCCGTGCTGTACCTGTCCTGGGAGTGTTTGATGGGGACAGTGTAGAGGGAGATTTATTCTGTATCTAACCCCGTGCTGTACGTGTCCTGGGGGTGTTTGATGGGGACAGTGTAGACGGAGATTTATTCTGTATCTAACCCCGTGCTGTACCTATCCTGGGAGTGTTTGATGGGGACAGTGTAGAGGGAGCTTTACTCTGTATCAAACCCTGTGCTGTACCTGTCCTGGGAGTGTTTGATGGGGACAGTGTAGATGGAGATTTACTCTGTATCTAACTCCGTGCTGTACGTGTCCTGGGAGTGTTTGATGGGGACAGTGTAGACGGAGATTTATTCTGTATCTAACCCCGTGCTGTACCTGTCCTGGGAGTGTTTGATGGGGACAGTATAGAGGGAGATTTACTCTGTATCTAACCCTGTGCTGTACCTATCCTGGGAGTGTTTGATGGGGACAGTGTAGAGGGAGCTTTACTCTGTATCAAACCCTGTGCTGTACCTGTCCTAGGAGTGTTTGTTGGGGACAGTGTAGAGGGAGCTTTACTCTGTATCTAACTCCGTGCTGTACTGTCCTGGGAGTGTTTGATGGGGACAGTGTAGAGGGAGCTTAACTCTGTATCAAACCCTGTGCTGTACCTGTCCTGGGAGTGTTTGATGGGGACAGTATAGAGGGAGATTTACTCTGTATCTAACCCTGTGCTGTACCTGTCCTGGGAGTGTTTGATGGGGACAGTGTAGAGGGAGCTTTACTCTGTATCTAACCCTGTGCTGTACCTGTCCTGGGGGTGTTTGATGGGGACAGTGTAGAGGGAGATTTACTCTGTATCTAACCCTGTGCTGTACCTGTCCTGGGAGTGTTTGATGGGTACAGTATAGAGGGAGATTTACCCTGTATCTAACCCCGTGCTGTACCTGTCCTGGGAGTGTTTGGTGGTGTACAGGGAGATTTACTCTGTATCTAACTCCGTGCTGTACCTGTCCTGGGAGTGTTTGATGGGGACAGTGCAGAGGGAGCTTTACTCTGTATCTAACCCCCTGCTCTACCTGTCCTGAGAGTGTTTGATGGTGACAGTGCAGAGGGAGCATTACCCCCTCCTTGTGGTGTTGTGTTCTGAGCGAAAGCCAGCAGACAGTGGAGTTATGGAATGGAAAGAATCTCAAAGGGAGGAGACAGTTGAAACGTCTCATTATTTCCCCGGAAGCACAGATCGTGATTCACAGAATACAAGTCTCTGGCCTGTTTGACCCAAGACTCACACACAGTGACAGACATTCACACACTCCGCACACTTTGACTTTCATCAGCCTACGATGACTGAAGAATTGTGGAAAGAAGCCCAAAAACCGCAACTGAAAATTAAACAGAAGCCACAGGAGGACACAAACCAGAGTTTCATTTAAAAAAAAACAAGTGTCCAGAAACATCTCCCAGTCAGGTTGCCAGTGGGTGGCGAAAGGTCAGATGTCATGACTTTACCTGGGAGGTCAATCAGTGAGTGGGGAGAGCAGCCCGCAGTCTGTCACACCCTTTCTATTTGCCCTCGGGTGCTGAGACCACAGCCGCTTCCCTCACGGAAGGTGCAAACCTGGGGCGATTGCTGGGAAACAGCGCAGTGACCTTTGCCCTCCGGCCCACTCTACAACCCCTGGCCAGATTGTGCAGGCTATCCTTGTGTGAGGGGCACAGAGAGCCAGAGAGAGGGATGGGAAGAGCCGGACAGAGGGGGAGAGGGGGGGGACGTACACAGAGAGAGAGAGAGAGAGAGGGGGAGAGGGAGGCAGACAGAGAGAGAGAGAGAGAGAGAGAGAGGGGCAGACAGAGAGAGAGAGAGAGGCAGACAGAGAGAGAGAGAGAGAGAGGCAGACAGAGAGAGAGAGAGAGAGAGGCAGACAGAGAGAGAGAGAGAGGCAGACAGAGAGAGAGAGAGGCAGACAGAGAGAGAGAGAGAGAGGCAGACAGAGAGAGAGAGAGAGAGGCAGACAGAGAGAGAGAGGGGCAGAGAGAGAGAGAGGCAGAGAGAGAGAGAGGCAGAGAGAGAGAGAGGCAGAGAGAGAGAGAGGCAGAGAGAGAGAGAGGCAGAGAGAGAGAGAGGCAGACAGAGAGAGAGGCAGACAGAGAGAGAGGCAGACAGAGAGAGAGGCAGACAGAGAGAGAGGCAGACAGAGAGAGAGGCAGACAGAGAGAGAGGCAGACAGAGAGAGAGGCAGACAGAGAGAGAGGCAGACAGAGAGAGAGGCAGACAGAGAGAGAGGCAGACAGAGAGAGAGGCAGACAGAGAGAGAGGCAGACAGAGAGAGAGGCAGACAGAGAGAGAGGCAGACAGAGAGAGAGGCAGACAGAGAGAGAGGCAGACAGAGAGAGAGGCAGACAGAGAGAGAGGCAGACAGAGAGAGAGGCAGACAGAGAGAGAGGCAGACAGAGAGAGAGGCAGACAGAGAGAGAGGCAGACAGAGAGAGAGGCAGACAGAGAGAGAGGCAGACAGAGAGAGAGGCAGACAGAGAGAGAGGCAGACAGAGAGAGAGAGAGAGAGGCAGACAGAGAGAGAGAGAGAGAGGCAGACAGAGAGAGAGAGAGAGGCAGACAGAGAGAGAGAGAGAGGCAGACAGAGAGAGAGAGAGGCAGAGAGAGAGAGAGCGAGGCAGACAGAGAGAGAGAGAGAGAGGCAGACAGAGAGAGAGAGAGAGAGAGAGGCAGACAGAGAGAGAGAGACAGACAGACAGAGAGAGAGAGACAGACAGACAGAGAGAGAGAGAGAGAGACACAGACAGAGAGAGAGACAGAGAGAGGCGGAAAGAGAGGCTCTGTGTGTCAGAGTTAGTGGGAGAGGGGAAGATTCCTCAGAGTCAGAGAGACAGTTCAGGGTAGGGGATGAGATAGGAATGTGTGTTTGGCTGGGCTGGGGATGAAGAGGAAAACATGTGGGTTAAATTGATGTATCAGGAAGAGGTCAGATTGGCAGAGGCTCATGCCAAATCCCTCAGGACAGAGAGGGAGAGAGAGGGAAATTCTCCAGGTTCCAAGGGAAGGAGTGCAGAAGTACAGGGAACTGACCCTCAGGGCACCAAGGGAGACGGGCCGAGTCTCTCTCAGGGTGCGGAGGGGGAGGGGCTGAGTCTCTCAAGGCGCAGGGGGAGGGGCTGAGTCTCTCTCAGGGTGCGGAGGCGGAGGGGCTGAGTCTCTCTCAGGGTGCGGAGGGGGAGGGGCTGAGTCTCTCAGGGTGCGGAGGGGGAGGGGCTGAGTCTCTCTCAGGGTGCGGAGGGGGAGGGGCTGAGTCTCTCTCAGGGTGCAGAGGGGGAGGGGCTGAGTCTCTCAGGGTGCAGAGGGGGAGGGGCTGAGTCTCTCAGGATGCGGAGGGGGAGGGGCTGAGTCTCTCTCAGGGTGTGGAGGGGGAGGGGCTGGGTCTCAGGGTGCGGAGGGGGAGGGGCTGGGTCTCTCAAGGCGCAGGGGGAGGGGCTGAGTCCCTCTCAGGGTGCGGAGGGGGAGGGGCTGAGTCTCTCAGGGTGCGGAGGGGAGGGGCTGAGTCTCTCAGGGTGCGGAGGGGGAGGGGCTGAGTCTCTCTCAGGGTGCGGAGGGGGAGGGGCTGAGTCTCTCAGGGTGCAGAGGGGGAGGGGCTGAGTCTCTCAGGGTGCAGAGGGGGAGGGGCTGAGTCTCTCTCAGGGTGTGGAGGGGGAGGGGCTGAGTCTCTCTCAGGGTCTGGAGGGGGAGGGGCTGGGTCTCTCAGGGTGTGGAGGGGGAGGGACTGACTCTCAGGGGACGGGGGGAAGGACTGTCTCTCAAGGCGCAGGGGGAGGGGCTGAGTCTCTCAGGGCATGGGGGGAGGGGCTGAGTCTCTCAGGGCGCGTGTTGCAGCATCAGGTTCTGCAGCAGCCTCTGACGTCCGGCTGCGTAATCGTCCTCATCCACATTCACCAGCAGCTTAATGGCCTCGTGACCCACCGCCTGCTTCAGAGAGTCGGTGATGAAGACGCCTTTGAGGGCCTCGAGCAGTGAGCCATTGATATAGTCCCGCCAGAAGGCATCGAGGTAGGTCAGCTCGGAGAACTTGATGTCACAGATGATAGAACCCAGGTCCCGGGATTTCAGGATTGTGTTGGCCTGGGAAAAACGTTCGAACTGACGCTCCAGGGGATCCGGCTTGTTGGAGAAGACGTTCCCTTCCAGCGCCGTCTCATGCTGACAGTACTCGGCACGCACCCGCAGGCGGATATCTGGTGGGAGGAGCAGGCAGAGAGAAAGAGGGTCAAGTTTAGGAGGGTCCCAAAGGAGGCAGGTGGAGAGAGAGTAGGTGGCAAACAAGGAGAGAACAAGAAAGGCAGAGATGGAAAGGGGTTGCAGGATGACGAGGGGTGGACGGACGAAATCATGAGGAGTGGACGGGGGGGGGGGCAGGGGCAGGTAATCGCTTTAGCCTCTCCTCATACGTTAGTCCTGCCATCCCAATAATCCACCTCGTAAAACCTTTGCCGCACTCCTTCTACAGCAAGGACACCAAAACTGCACTCAATACTCCAGATGTAGCTTCACAAAGGCCCTATACAATTGCAACAAAACATTCCAGCTCCTGTACTCCTATCCTCTTACTATGAACGCCAACATACCACAGAATCTTGGAAGATGACACCAGTGCAGCTACAATTTCTCGGGCCACTCCTCAACTATTCTGGGATTTAGGTTAACTGGCCCTGGGGATTTATCAGCCCGCAATCCCATGAATTTCCCCAACACCATTTCTCCAATACTGATTTCCTTCGGTTCTTCCCTCTCACTAAAATCTGTGTTCCCTCAATATTTCTGATTATGTTATTTGCGTCGTCCATTGTGAAGGTACAACCAAAGTACATATTTGATTGGGCAGCCATTTCTTTCTCTTCTGTTTTTGACATTTGTCTTCATCGATCTTTTTCTCTTTACATACCTATAGACACTTTTACAGTTAGTTTTTATATTCCCTGCAAACTTACTTCATGCTTTATTTTCCCCTTCTTAATGGGTCCCTTGGTCCTACTTTGCTGAATTGCACACTGCTTCCAATCCTCAGATCTGTTTTCTCTTGGCCAATTTGTATGCCTCTTCCTTGGCTCTAATACTAACTCTAATTTCCCTCATAAGCCATGGTTTGGCCACCTTTTACCCCAGACATGAATAAACAGCTGTTGCACTTCCCCCAAGCGCTCCTACAGTGTTTGCTATTGCCTATCCACCATCATCCCTTTAAGTAACGTCTCCCAATCTATCACAGCAAACTTGCACTTCATATCATCAAAGTCACCTTTAGCAAGATTCAAGGCCCTCGGTTCAGAAACAATTACATTTCCTTCTTGATGAAAATGTTACCGAGATAGAGGGTGGTGGTGGTGGTGGTGGTTCAGATACTTGGGCAGAATAGTTTTGTATAAACTGAATGATGGCAAGGAGAGATTGCAGGAGTCCAGCAAGAGTGGATTGGAGTAGTGGAGTCAGGGGGTGGCTGAGGCTTGTACGATGAGCTGAGGCTGGTTGGGAATCAGGTGATGATACTGAGGAGCAAACACAAGTATGTGTTTATTGGAATGCTATCCTTTATGAACATAAAGGTAAGGGTTGTAAATGCATTGGAGATGGTTCAGAGGAGATTTCCTAGATTGATATCTGGAATGAGGGGGTTCTCCTTTGAGAAAAGATTGGACAGGTGGGCATTGTTTCTGCTGCAATTCAGAAGAGTGAGGGGTGACGATTGAAATTTATAAAGATCCCGAATGGTATCGACAAGATGAGTCCAGAACTAGGAAGCACTGGTTTAAAATTAGGGGTTATTCTCTTAAGACAGAGATGAGGAGAATGTTTTTTCTCTCAAAGGATTATGCGACGTTGGAACTCTCCCCTCAGAAGATAGTGAAAAGAAGGATCGTTAAATATTTTGAGGCAGAAGTAGATAGATTCTTGATACGCAAGGGAATCAAAGGTTTTGGGGAGTAGATGGGAATGTGGAAGTCAATGGAAACAGATCAGTCATGATCTAATTGAACGATGAAGCAGCCTCAATGGGCTGAATGGCCGACTGCTGCTCCCATTTCGTATGTGGGCGGATGGTCATCTCAGGGTCAAATATGACACCAAAGCAACAAGCAATGTGATCAAACCACAGTTTACTATATCCTTTTACAGGATGTGGCCGTCACTGGCTAGAAGAGCATTTATTGCCCATCCCTAATTGCCCCATAAGAAGGTGATGGTGAGCTGCTGCCTTCTTGAACTGTTGCAGTTCCTGAGGTGTAGGCACACCCACAGTGCTGTTAGGGAGGGAGTTCCAGGATTTTGACCCAGTGACAGTGAAGGAATGGTGACATATTTCCAAGTCAGGATGGTGAGTGACTTGCAGGGGAACCTTCAGATGCTGGTGTTCCCACGTTTCTGCTGCTCTTGTTCTTCTAAATGAAAGCGGTTGTGCATTTGGAAAATGCTATCTAGGAAACTTGGTGAATGGCTGCAGTGCACCTTGTAGAGTTTGATACACACAGCTGCCACTGTGTGTCAGTGGTGGAAGGAGTGAATGTTTGTGGAAGGAGTGTTGATCAAGTGGGGCTGCTTTGACCTGGATGGTGTTGAGCTTCTTGAGTTGTTGTTGGAGCTGCACCCATCCAGGCAAATGGAGAGAATTCCATCACACTCCAGACTGTGCTTTGTAGATGGTGGACAGGCTTTGGGGAGTCAGGAGGTGAATTAACAATGCAGGATTCCAGCCTCTGATCTACTCTTGAAGGCTCAATATTTATATGGGTGCTCCAGTTCAGTTTCTGGTCCATGGTAACCCCCAGGATGTTGATCTTGGGGGATAAGTGATTGCAATGCCATTGAGTGTCAAGGGTAGGTGGTTAGGTCCTCCCTTCTTGAAGATAGTCATTGCCTGCTACTTGAGTGGCACAAACGCTACTTGTCACCCGTGCAACAAGACCCTGGAAAACATTCAAGCTGATATCGATTTGAACTGCTTCAGTATCTGAAGAATCGCTTATCTCTTATGATGGGAGGATGGTTATTGATGGAGCAACTGAAGGTGGTCGGACACAGGACACAACTCTGAGAAACGCTGCAGTGATGTCCTGGGAGAAGCATGGGGTCAGTAACAAGAGAAAGGAGTCTGGGGCCATGACTGTAGGTAATAGCTTTTTCCTTCCTGATACTTAATAGAATATTTTTGTTCATCCAGTACAAAATGCTGAATAATCAGTCTGGTTGGTTAGTAATGGTGGCAGCTGACGGGCGAATTGGTGAGGTGGAACTGGGGAGGGTCAGTATACATGTGAAAACTAAATCAGTGCCTTGGGATGATGGTGCTGAGGGGCAGCACATCAATGGGAAAGAGGAGGGAACCCAGGATAGATAGTTGGGAATAACAGAGGGAAAGATGCACGAGCAACAAGAGAAGGTATTGCAGGCGATTTCAGTGAGACCGACGGCACAGATGATAGGCTCATTCTGTGCTGGGAGCTCACACAAACTAGCCCACACACACAGCTTCCAGCCCGCGCTTACCCCAGCCAGCCAGGCCCGTGGGCACACGGCCTCCAGTCGGAGCTCATCCCAACCGGGGCCACGCACATACAGCCTCCAGCCTGCATTCACCCCAGCCCAGCCCCCGCACACACAGCCCGCACTCACCCCAGTCCGGACCCCGCACTCACCCCAGCTGGACACACGCACAGAGCCTCCAGGTTGTGCTCACCCCTGTCGGGCCCACGTGCACACACAGCCTCATTTGTGGGCGATTCCAGAACTAGGAAGCACTGGTTTAAAATTAAGGGTTGTTCTTTTAGGACAGAGATGAGGAGAACGTTTTTTCTCTCAGAGGATTATGCGACATTGGAACTCTCCCCTCAGAAGACAGTGAAAAGAAGGATCATTAAATATTTTATGGCAGAAGTAGATAGATTCTTGATACGCAAGGGAATCAAAGGTTTTGGGGAGTAGATGGGAATGTGGAACTCAACAGAAACAGATCAGTCATGGTCTAATTGAACGATGCAGCAGCCTCAATGGGCTGAATGGCCGACTGCTGCTCCCATTTCGTATGTGGGCGGATGGTCATCTCAGGGTCAAATACGACACCAAAGCAACAAGCAATCTGTTCAAACCACAGACAGCTTACTATATCCTTTTACACTGGCTGGAACAGCATTTATTACCCACCCTTAATTGCCCCATGAGAACAGGATAGTGAGCTGTTGCCTCTTGAACCGCTGCAGTTCCTGAAATGTAGGCACACCCACAGTGCTGTTAGGGAGGGAGCTCCAGTATTTTGACCCAGCGACAGTGAAGGAACTGTGACGTATTTTCAAGTCAGGATGGTGAGTGACTTGGAGGGGAACCTTCAGGTGCTGGTGTTCCCAGGTATCTGCTGCTCTTGTCCTTCTAGATGGAAGTGGTCATACATTTGGAAGGTGTTGCCTAAGGAACTTCAGTAAATGGCTGCAGTGCATCTTGCCACTGTGTGTCAGTGGTGGAGGGAGTGAATGTTTGTGGAAGGAGTGTTGATCAAGTGGGGCTGCTTTGACTCAGATGGTGTCAAGCTTCTTGCGTTGTTGTTGGAGCTACACTCATCCAAGCAAATGGAGAGAATTTCATCACACTCCAGACGGTGCTTTGTTGATGGTGGACAGCCTTTGGGGAGTCAGGAGGTGAATTACTCACTGCAGGGTTCCCAGCCTCTGACCTGCTCTGAAAGCTCCAGTATTTATATCGCTGGGTCCAGTTCAGTTTCTGGTCAATGGTAACCCCCAGGATGTTGCTCGTGGGAGATAAATGATTGCAATGCCATTGAGTGTCAAGGGAAGGTGGTTACGTCCTCCCTGCTACCTGAGTGGCACAAGCGCTACTTGTCACTTATGCAACAAGACCCTGGAAAACATTCAAGCTCATATCGATTTGAACTGCTTCAGTATCTATAGAATCGCTTATCTCTTATGGTGGGAGGATGGTCATTGATGGAGCTACTGAAGGTGGTTGGACCCAGGACACAACTCTGAGGAACGCTGCAGAGATGTCCTGGGAGAAGTGTGGGTTGGTAGTGAGGGAACGGAATCTGGGGCCATGACTGTAGATAATGGCTTTCCCCTCCTGATATTTATTAGAATATTTTTGTTCATCCGGTACTAAATGCCGAATAATTAGTCTGGTTGGTTAGTAACGGTGGCAATTGTCGGGAGAGTTGGTCAGGTGGAGCCGGGGAGGGTCAGTGTATATGTGAAAACTAAAGCAATGCCTTGGGATGATGGTGCTGAGGGGCAGCACATCAATGGGAAAGAGGAGGGAACCCAGGATAGATAGTTGGGAATAACAGAGGGAAAGATGCACGAGCAACAAGAGAAGGTATTGCAGGCGATTTCACTGAGACCGGCTGCACAGATGATAGACTCATTCTGTGCTGGGAGCTCACACAAACTAGCCCACACACACAGCTTCCAGCCCATGTTTACCCCAGCCAGGCCCGTGGGCACACAGCCCGCATTCACCCGAGCCAGGCACATGCACACACAGCCTCCAGCCAGCATTCACCCCAGCCAGACCTGCGAAAACAGTTTTGAGCCCATGTTCGCATGCATACGCAGCTTCCAGCCCTCACTCACCCCAGCTGGGCCCTTACTCAACCAGCCGTGCTTGTGCACAAAGCCTCCAGCCCGTGCTCACCTCAGGCGGGCACCTGCTCATAGCCTCCGGCACGCTGTCATGCCCGTGCTCGCGCTCTCCCCTCACACACTCACCACATGTTTGCTTCTCGTTTGGCTCCATGGTGGCTGATTTCTTCCTTTTGCCCCGACTGTGTGTTGAGGCTCTGCCCCGAAACATTCTCTGTCGGAGGGGCTGCCGTGCTGTGGGTGCACAACATAACAAACGGTGGGGGGAGTCTGCAGAAACATGAATGAGAGACATCAGACAGAGCACTGCTCAGGACATAACTCTATGCTGTACTGTAGAGGAAGATTTACTCTGTATCTAACCCCATGCTGTACCTGTTCCGACAGTTCTGACGATACTGTGCCTTTTACAAATATACTTTATCATATGTACTTTACATGTAGGGGTATGCTTAAAATCCCGCTCCGTTTAATACCGTGCCGATTTGTCTGAACCTGGCAGCTCACATGCTGAGAATTCAGGCTAATGATTGAATCAAGCTCGGGATGTGTTTGTTTTAATCTGAGTTAATGCATTTTTGTTTAATTTTCTTTTCCTCCTAGAGTTTCAGAGTAGGGTTTTGATTTGGTTGATGAACATAGGCAGGGTCATGCGAATGGTTGGTACATTGGTTAACACTACTGCCTCTCAGCACCAGGAACATGGATTCAATTCCAGCCTTGGGACTATTGGTTGCAGTTTGCTCGTTCTCCCATGTCTGTATGGATTTCCTCCGGGTGCTCCAGTTGTCTCCCATAGTTCAAAAACATGCAGGTTAAGTGGATTGGCCATGCTAAATTGCCCTTTAATGCCCCAAGGTGTATAGGTTAGGTACAGACTTGTGGGGCCGGATGGCCTATTTCTGCACTGCAGAGACTATATGTTTCTCCACGATGGTTCTAGCCAAGCTTGCAAGGAAATGCAGTGTTCTCCTTCATTTTAGAACAGTGCCTATGAAACTCATCTCCAGCCTCTATGGCCTAGGCCTCAGCTCCTTCCTCTGCAACTAGATCCTGAGCTTTCTAACTTTTTAGACCACAATCAGTAAGAATAGGCAAGAACACTTTCTTCACATTCATCCTCAACACCAGTGCCCCACAAGGCTGTGTTCTCAGCCTCCTACTATACTCCTTATACACCTATGACTGTGTGGCCAAATTCCCCTCCAATTCGATTTTCAAGTTCGCTGATGAATATCTCATTCCTGTACTCTGGTCTCGTCATTGTTTGAGATCCGGCACCACAGAAACCAGGGGAAAAGTCTGCTAGTGACAGTCCATAGAGAGAATGAACTGGTATGACAGCAGTAATCTCTCCCTCAATGTCGACAAAACAAAGGAGATCGTCATCAACTTTAGGAAGCGTAGCCCGTCTACATCAATGGGGACGAATTAGAAATGGTGGAGTGCTTGATGTTTTTGCGTGTCCAGATCACCAACAATCTGCCCTGGTTCCCCATGCGACACTATAGTTAAGAAAGAACAACAATGCCTCTACTTTCTCAGAAGACTAAAAAGTTTGGCATGCCAGCTACGACTCTCACCAACTTTTACAGTTGCACCATAGAAAGCATTCTTTCTGATGGTATCACAGGTTGGTATGACTCCTGCTCTGCCCAAGACCGCAAGAAACTAAAGGGTTGTGAATGAAGCCCAGTCCATCATGCAAACCAGCCTCCCACCCAGTGACTCTGTCTATACTTCGCAGAGACCGTTCACTCTGGGATAACCTGATCCACTCCTCCACTGTATCCAACACCTCTCCCGTCAATCATGGCACTTTCCCATGCCAATCGCAGAAGGAGTAACACCTGTCCTTTTACCTCTTCCATGCTTACCATCCAAGGTCCAAAACATTCATTCCAGGTTAAGTAGCATTTCACTTGCACCTCTTTCAATTTGGTTTATTGCGTTTGCTGCTCCCAGTGTGTTGTTTTCTGTGTCGGAGACACCAAGCATAGACTGGGTGATTGCTTTGCTGAGCACCTTTGGTCTGTGTTGCTTGCCATTTTAACACACGATCCTGCTCCCATGCCCGCATGTCCGTCCTTGGTTTGCTGCAATGTTCCAGTGAAGCTCAACGCAAACTGGAGGAACAGCATCTCATCTTTCAGGCACTTTACAGCCTTCTGGTCTCAACACAGAATTCAACAACTTCAGATGATTTGCTCAACCTCACCTTGACTCCTTCGTTTTCAATTTTATTTAAAACATTTTTATTGTTCTCTACCTTTTATTTCTTTATTGTCTTTCTTAATGTTTCTTCCCCCCGCCCCCAACTCTTTCGCAGAACTTTATCCTCCGTCCCTTACCTTTTCTCCTCCCTTTCTTCCCCACCTGCCTTCCCCCATCTTCATCTATTACAGCTTACCCTCTGATTTCAGTTTCCCTGCCGTTTGGCCATTCACACCCCTTATTCTCTCTATGGACTGTCATTAGCAGTCTTTTCCCCTGGTTTCTATGGTTCTGACTCATCTTTCATTCCCTCACCCCAAGCATAAATATCTTCCGCTTTCTATGCCTTTTAGTTTTGACAAAGGGTCATCTGGACTTAAAACATGAGCTCTTTTCTCTCCTTATAAATGCTGCCAGACCTACTGAGATATTCCAGCATTTTCTCTTTTGAAAGAACAGGTGGAGAATGAAGCGGATATCTTTAGTTCAGGAAAGGTGGTAGACTTCCAAGAGAAAGAGGTAGAGATAAAGCAATTGCATCAGAAGTCTCAGAAGAAGTGTCTATTGCAATATTTTTATATTAAAAACGATGTCTTAATATGGAAGTGGGGACCTTTACATATTCAGGCAGATGAAAAATGGATCAAGTGATATTACCGATGGGTTATAGAGGCGAGGTCTTGTGAGTAGTGCCTGAGGTTCCAGTTGGAGGTCATATAGGAGTAAGGAAAACACAAGCAAAAATACAAAAACATTTATATTGGCCCGGTCTGCATAAAGGTGGAGGAGAATTTTATCGTACATGTCACATATCAGGGAATAGGAAAACCTGAAGTAGTGATAAAACCAGCAGCCTTAATGTCCATTCTGACATTTAAGGAACCTTTCCACAAAACAGAATCACGGAATCCTTACAGTTCAAAAGGAGGCCATTTGGCCCATTGAGTCTGCACCGACTACAATCCCACTCAGACCCTATCCTCGTAATGCCACATATCCACCCTGCTAGTCCCCCAGACACCAAATTTTTCAATCAACTTAACCTGCAAATCTTTTTACCAGGGTCCTAACTGATTGAGTAGAACACTTCCCTAAAATGAAAAGTGGGAATCAACATTTGTTGACCTTAATGGGTATGTCTACTTACTGCATTTCTGCAGGCTATTCAATTATGTAATATTACAGCTAAGAGGATTGTAGAGAAGTTACTTTGGTTTTTTTTAAAACCAAATACAATCAGATCAAAGATGAAATTTTCCATTGAAGTTATTCAGCGAAGTTATGGATAGTTTAGGGGGAAAGTCATTTAAATCTACTACGTACCATCCAGAATGGCAGGGACATTGAAATGGTGGCAAAGTTTAAAGACCATGTTGAAGGCCTATAGTAAGGATTATCCAGAGGATTGGGATAAAGGAATTCCATTTGTACTATTCACAATTAGGGATGCATCTAATGAATCAACTAAATTCAGTCCATTGATTTTTGGTCATGAGGTAAGAGGACCATTTAAATTGACTCACCAATTTCTCCTTGATCAATGTTCTGAAATTGCACTGTTCAACTATGTGTAAGACCTTAGGGAGACATTAACTAGGGCTGGTGAGTTAGCTAGACAGCATTTAAAGGTGGCACAACACGTGATAAAAAAGCGGATAAAAATCAAAATAATCATAGTTTTGTTAGTGGGGTAAAGCATTAGTATTATAACCAGTGGTAGGTGAACCATTAAAAGCAAGGTTTAGTGAAACCAAAAGAAAATTGAGTGAGGTGAATTATTTAATAAGAAAGCCAGATAGAAGGAAAACTCATAGCGTGTCACTGTGAATATGTTCAAACAGTATTTTGATTAGGAAGAAAAGTAAGAGGAGGGTGTGTTAGTTGTTTCAACTCGAGGGAAGAAACAAGTCCAGGTGATACTGTCTGACATTCTTCCATTTAGATTCGATAATGAGAAAGCAATCAGAAATTAGGATAACTTATGGAGTTACCTTCCAGAGGAAAATCAATATGACCTGAAAGAGTTATTAGTCTCATGGGAACAACTGGGAAGTATTAAAATAATTGTGCATGATATAGATGTAGGAAACACTGTTCCAATTAAGAAATATCTGCATAGACTTAATCTACTCAAGTTGGCACAGGTTCAGAAGAAGTTGATGTTTGCTTGGTCAGAGATGCAGCTGAAAGTTTCGATCAAATACTGTGAAGGCGTGGTGGATAGTTATACATCTCAGTTGAGAAAGATACTGATCGGAGCAGATACTTCGATGTAAAATTGGTGAAGGCAGAGAAATAAACTGCAGATCAAATCAGCAGACATGTGAGATCTGGAGATTGAAGAGCAGCAATATTTTACTACTATAGACAGACGAGAGAAACAATGATGTAAACTAAGACTGTTTGATGAAACTATGTCATTACTCCAAAAGTACTGCTGGGATAATAAATCTACACGGTTTGCACAGGCATGGATACCCAAAGAAACAGTCTTGTTCGAGTAAATTATGCTGGCTTGCGCAACAGCATAACTGCCATAATGATTCCTAAAACCATAATTACAACAAATCCTTACACCAAAGAAGATAATCTGCTTCATATATCTTTCCCAAAGAACATGCAAAAAATGACGAAGATCCAGAACAAAGAAAGGAATTGGTAAACTACCCTGGAACAAAAAAGATATACAATCGGAGACTCTGGGAAGAACTTTGACCATCTTACTTTGGAATAGAGGGTGGGGTTGGCCTGCCTGGCCAAAATTAAGGCCAATTAACAAGGGGACAGAGATGAAGTGACCCTTCTGGATGACCCTGAACACACATGATGTTGAGAATGTGTGAAAAGATACAGGTTCTCTTTGACAAAGTCAGGGAGCTGTTCAACCTTCTAAAAAAGATAGCGTTGTTTTGACGTTTCAGGACTGAAAGTTAAAAGAACTGGTTGGACTAAGCAAACGCAATTAAAAGCAAATCCAGTATGCTTTGTGCCTATTTGTATTCCATGTAAAATTTTACCCTCCAGATCCTGCTCAGCTCTCAAGACATTACCAGAACTAAGTTATAATCATGAGAACAAAATTGAACTTGGAATCAAAGCAGGATCGTGAACTAAAGCAGGCCTCTGAAAAGAAAGAGGAAGCAGCTGAACAATAGCAGTGTGTTGAGATAAGCAGAAAGAGAGGGCATTGTTGCAGATGCTTTATCATGACTTTGATTAAAGAAAAAGGAATGTTCAATGTTGGGAAATAAAGACTGAACTGGGCTATACTACTGTTATATTTGCAAGCTTAGATTTAATAAATATTATACAGTAAAAATAGTGTGAAACAGATTTTGAAAAGTGAAGCCATTCTTTTCATATAGTTGGCTTATTACTTAAGGGGGAGGTCTTACGATATTGTAACTTTAATAAATGTATATTTTCATTTTCTTGTGAAGGCTGTGTTTGAAATTCAGTTGTTTTACACGTCGGCATCGGGCAGTTCACATGACGAGACTGCAGATAATAATCAATTTTATCTCAGGTTGTGTTTCTTTTAGAGTTAATGCGTTTTTGTTTACTTTGGTTTTCCCCTGAGTTTGAATAAGGTTTTGATTGACAGAGGAAGAGTCATGCAAATGGGCGGAGTTAAGCTTGCAGGAAAAACACATGCAGTTCTTCTCTATTTTGTAATTCTGCCTGGTCCTGAAAGCAGCAAAATGGATGTATTGGGATTGTCAGAAGACAAGGGTCTATCTGTCACTCTTTCTCCAGAGTGTTCAAAGACTCTAGGACTGTTAACAAGTATAAACACGCAAGTGTATGTGTTGTTAACTGATTTTGAAGTGCTGTTTAAGTCAATAAGAGGAATACTGCTGAATTGAAACTAATAAATAAGTTAGCAGTTAAGAATTATATTTCATCAAGTTTAAGTGTCGCTCAAGTATCACTCAAATGTTGAGCTAATTAATTTGTTATAGTTAAACTATTCTTTAATAAAGTTTGTTTTGATAAAAGCTTTTCAGTGTGTCAATAGGATCATACCTGCAGTGAAATACATTATCCTCACACTGATGCCAAAATAGAAAACCTGTTGGAGTCTAATCAGGCTACAAAGCATACATTGGGGTTTCTGATCTTGTATCCTAGCACAGTATAGAGAGAGCTTTATTTTGTATCTAACCCTGTGCTGTACCTGTCCTCAGAGTGTTTGATGGGAACAGTGTACATAGTACATATGAATTAGGATCAGCAGTAGGCCACTCGTCCCCTCAAGCCTGCTCTGCCATTCTATATGTTTATGGCTGATCTGATTGTAACTTCAACTCCACACTCCTGCCAACCCCGATAGCCTTTCACCCCCTTGTTAATAAAGAACCTATCTAGTTCTGCCTTCAAAATATTAAAGATTCTGCTTCCATTGCCTTTTGAGGAAGTGTTCCAGAAACTCAACACTCAAAGAAACAAATGATCATTTCTGTCTTAAATGAGTGATGATTTGGAGATGCCGGCGTTGGATTGGGGTAAAAACAGAAAGAAGTCTCATAACACCAACTTAAAGTCCAACAGGTTTATTTGTAGCAAACTCCACATTCGGAACAGGCTGTCCCTTCGTCAGGTGGATGGGAGTTCTGATCACAAACAGGGCACAAAGACACAAACTCAATTTACATGCATAATGATTGGAATGTGAGTCTTTACAGCTAACCAAGGCTTAAAGGTACAGACAATGTGAGTGGAGAGAGCATTAAGCACAGGTTAAAGAGATGTGTATTGTTCCCAGATAGGACAGTTAATGAGATTTTGCAAGTCCAGGCAAGTCGTGGGGGTTACAGATAGTGTGACATGAACCCAAGATCTCGGCTGAGGCCGTCCTCACGTATGCAGAACTTGGCTATCAGTCTCTGCTCAGCGACTCTGAGCTGTTGTGTGCCGTGAAGGCTGCCTTGGAGAACGCTTACCTGAAGATCAGAGGCCGAATGCCTGTGACCGCTGAAGTGTTCCCCAACAGGAAGAGAACAGTCTTGCCTGGTGATTGTCGAGCGGTGTTCATTCATCCGTTGTTGTAGCGTCTGCATGGTCTCCTAAATGTACCACGCCTTGGGACATTCTTTCCTGCAGTGCATCAGATAGACAATATTGGCCACATTGCAAGAGTACGTACCGTGCACCTGGTGGATGGTGTTCTCATGTGAGATGATGGCATCCGTGTCGGTGATCTGGCACGTCTTAGAGGTTGCTGTAGCAGGGTTGCGTGATGTCGTCGTCACTATTTTCCTGAAGGCTGGGTAGTTTGCTGCGGACAATGGTCTGAGATTGGCTATCAGATAGGAGACAGAGGGTGGTGGTGGATGGTAAATATTCATCATGGAGTGCAGTTACGAGTGGTGTGCCTCAGGGATCTGTTTTGGGGCCACTGTTGTTTGTAATTTTTATTAATGATCTGGATGAGGGTATAGTTGGGTGGATTAGTAAATTTGCTGATGACACCAAAGTTGGAGGTGTGGTAGATTGTGAGGAAGGGTGTCATAGTCTGCAGGGAGACTTAGATAGGTTGCAGAGCTGGGCCGAGAGGTGGCGGATGGAATTTAATGCGGAGAAGTGTGAGGTAATTCACTTTGGTAGGAGCAACAGATGTGTCGAGTATAGGGCTAACGGGAGGACTTTGAATAGTGTGGATGAACAGAGGGATCTAGGTGTGTGTGTACATAGATCCCTGAAAGTTGGGAATCAAGTAGATAAGGTTGTCAAGAAGGCGTACGGTGTCTTGGCGTTTATTGGTAGGGGGATTGAATTTAGGAGTCGCAGTGTAATGTTGCAACTGTACACTACTCTAGTGCGGCCGCACTTGGAGTACTGTGTGCAGTTCTGGTCCCCGCATTACAAGAAGGATGTGGAGGCGTTGGAGAGGGTGCAGAGGAGGTTTACTAGGATGTTGCCTGGTATGGTGGGGAGGTCCTATGAGGAGAGACTGAGGGATCTAGGGTTGTTTTCGTTGGAAAGAAGGCGGCTAAGAGGGGATCTTATTGAAACATATAAGATGATTAGAGGTTTAGATAGGGTGGATAGTGATAGCCTTTTTCCTCGGATGGAGAAAGCTAGCACGAGGGGGCATGGCTTTAAATTAAGGGGGGGTAGCTACAGGACGGATGTCAGGGGTAGGTTCTTTACCCAGCGGGTGGTGAGGGATTGGAATGCCCTGCCTGCTGCAGTTGTAAATGCGTCTAGTTTGGGGGCGTTTAAGAGATCTCTGGATAGGTTTATGGACGAAAAGGGATTGGTATAGGCTAGTGGGTCATTGTTTTTGTAACTGGTCGGCGCAACATCGTGGGCCGAAGGGCCTGTTCTGCGCTGTAATGTTCTATGTTCTATGTTCTATGTTCTATGAGGTTGTGTGGTCGTTTGAAGGCAAGAAGTGGGGGTGTGGGGATGGTCTTGGCGAGATGTTCACCTTCATCAATGACACGTTAAAGGCTCCAGAGGAGATGTAGTAGCTTCTCCACTCCAGGGAAGTACTGGACGACGAAGGGTACTCTGTCCACCATGTCCTGTGTTTGTCTTCTGAAGCAGTCGGTGCGGTTTTTCACTGTGGCACATCGGAACTTTTGATCGATGAGTCAAGCTCCATATCTTATTCTTATCAGGGCATCTTTCAGCGTCTGGAGGTGCCTGTGGTGATCCTCCTCATCTGAGCAGATTCTGTGTATACGGAGGGCTTGTCCATAGGGGATGACTTCTTTAACGTTTAGGGTGGAAGCTGGAGAAGTGGAGCATTGTGAGGTTATCTGTGGGCTTGTGGTACAGTGAGGTGCTGAGGTGACCGTCCTTAATGGAGATGTGTGTGTCCAAGAATGTAACCGATTCCGGCGAGTCTGATGGTGGGATGGAACTTGTTGATGTCATCAGATAGTTGCTTCAGTGATTGTTCACCATGAGGCCAAAGGAAGAAAATGTCATCGATGTATCTAGTGTACAACATCAGTTGTAGTGTTCCTCAGGAAACACTACAGACAGTTACCCACAGATCCGACCAAAAAACATTCCCATCAACTCAGCAGACTGATCAAGACCTTGATCCAGACCTTCAGAGCACCCTCCGTGCTCTCATCCCACGTACTCCCCCTGTTGGAGATCTCTACTGCCTCCCGAAGGCACACAAGGCAAACACACCTGGCCGTTCCATCATATCGGGCAATGGGACCCTGTGTGAGAACTTCTCCGGCTATGTCAAAGGCATCCTGAAGCCCATTGTACAAAGAACCCCCAGCTTTTGTCGCGATACTATGGACTTCCTACAAAAACTCAGCACACGTGGAACAGTTGAACCAGGAGCACTCCTCGGCACTCTACACCAGCATCCCCCACAACGATGGCATTGCTGCAACTGCCTCAGTACTCAATGCTGACAACTGTCAATTTCCAGATCCAATTTTACAACTCATTCGCTTCATCCTGGACCACAACGTTTTCACCTTCAACAATCAGTTCTTCATCCAGACACACGGAACAGCCATGGGGACCAAATTTGCACCTCAATATGCCAACATCTTCATGCACAGGTTTGAACAAGTCTTCTTCACCACACAGGACCTTCAATTGATTCTAAACACTAGATACAGAAATGACACTTTTTTCCTTTGGATTCATGGTGAACAATCACTGAAACAACTATATAACGACATCAACATTTCCACCCCACCATCGGACTCACCATGGACTACTCTCTGAAATCGGTTACATTCTTGGATACGTGCATCTCCATCAAGGACAGTCACCTCAGCACCTCACTGTACCACAAGCTCATGGATAACCTCAAAATGCTCCACTTCTCCAGCTTCCACCCTAAACACATTAAAGAAGCCATCCCCTATGGACAAGCCCTCCGTATACACAGGATCTGCTCAGATGAGAGGATCGCAACAGACACCTCCTTACGCTGAAAGATGCCTCGTAAGAACAAGATATGACGCTCGACTCAACGATCGACAGTTCCACGCGCCACAGCCAAAAACTGCACCGACTTCCTCAGAAGACAAACACGGAACACAGCGGACTGAGTTCCCTTCGTTGTCCAGTACTTCCCCGGAGAGGCTATGACATCTTCTCCGGAGCCTTCAACATGCCATTGATGAAGACAAACATTTCAACAAGGCCATGCCCACACTCCCACTGCTTGCCTTCAAACAACCGCACAACCTCAAGCAGACCATTGCCCACAGCAAACTACCCAGCCTTCAGTAAAAGAGTGAGCACGACATCACACAACTCTGCCACAGCTACCTCTGTAAGACATGCCAGATCATAGACACGGATGCCATCATCTTATGTGAGAATACCATCCACCAGGTACACGGTACATACTCTTGCAACTCAGCCAATATTGTCTACCTAATATGCTGCAGGAAAGGATGTCCCGAAGCATGGTACATTGGGGAGACCATGCAGACGCTACGACAATAGATGAATGAACACCGCTCGATAATCACCAGGCAAGACTGTTCTTTTCCTGTTGGCGAACACTTCAGCGGTCACAGGCATTCGGCCTCTGATCTTTGGGTAAGCGTTCTCCAAGGCAGCCTTCACGACACGCGACAGCGCAGAGTCACTGAGCAAAGACTGATAGCCAAGTTCCGCACACATGACGACGGCCTCAACCGGGATCTTGAGTTCATGTCACAATACCTGTAACCCCCACAACTTGCCTGGACTTGCAAAATCTAACTTTCCTGTCTGGAAACAAAACACATCCTTTTAACCTGTGCTTAATGCTCTCTCCACTCACACTGTCTGTACCTTTAAGAATTGATTAGCTGTAAAGACTCACATTCCAATCATTATTCACCGAAATTGAGTTTGGGTCTTTGTACCCGGTTTGTGATCAGAATTCCCACCCACCCGACGAAGGAGCAGTGTGTTCCAAAAGCTTGTGGAGTTTGCTACAAATAAACCTGTTGGACTTTAAGCTGGTGTTGTGAGACTTCTTTCTGTTTAAATGAATGACCTGTTATTTTCTGGTTCTAGATACTCCCACATCCACCCTGTCAGTATCCCTTGGGATCCTAAAAGCTTCGATCAAGTTGTATCTTATTCTTCGAAACTCCAGTGGATACAAACCAAACTCCTCAACCTTTCCTCATATGACAAGCTGCCCATTCCTGGTATTAGTCTAGTGAACTTCTCTGAAAGGCTTCTAACACATTAGCATCTTTTCTTAAATAAGGAGACCAGTAGACTCCAGCTATGGTCTCACCAATGCCCTATATAGCTGAAGCATAACCTCTGTACTTTTGTCATCAATTCCCTATGCAATAAATGATAACATTCCATTAGCTTTCCTAATTATTTACTGTACCTGTATACAAAGCTTTGATTCGTGCACTGGGGCACTCGGATTGCTCTGCATCTCTTCATCATCTACCATTTAGATAATAAGCTTCTTTTTTTTCCTTTATGCTAAAATTCAGAATCTCACATTTTCCCACATTATACTCCATTTGCCAGATTTTTGCCCACTTATTGAACCTATGTTCCTTTGTAGCTTCCTCACAAATCACTTTCCTACCTATGTCTCACCAGCAAATTTAGCAACCACACCTTCAGCCCCTTCATCTAAATCATTTATACAAATTATAAAATGTTGAGGCCCCCAGCGCTGATATCTGTGGTACACCATTCGTCACTTACTGCCAACCAGAAAAAGACCCATTTATGCCAACTCTGTCCTGCTAGCTAGCCAATTTTCAATCCATGCCAACATTTTACCCACTTGTCAGCGATCAGATCAGAAAGTCCAAGTATATTAGGAAGTTAGCCTTGACCCCAACTTTGTTTGATTTTGGCATTAGGGTCAGCATATGGTGTTTTGCTCCAGGCATGATTCGATTGACCCACTAAGAAGCTTTTATTAAAATAAACTTTATTTAACAACACTGTTAAAATATAACAAAAAGAACTAGCATAACTTTACAAACTGAAAAATACTCTAAATACGACATATAACTCTCAACAACTAACTACCTCTGCAGTTCCAATGTAAGTTATAACTATCTCTTCAGACCAAGTTGGCACATAAAAAAATGCTTACAGGGATGCTAGACTGCCAGCTTTTGAACCACTCTTGACAGATACATAAAGACACCTGTCTTCTGAGTCTCATACAGCAGCCTCCACAGAAAGGGGCTTATTTCCTGGCAGAACCCAGTCTTCAAATCCAGAGACAGAAAAAGGTTCAGAGAAAGCTACCTCTCTCTTAAGATCCCAAGGAGCAACTGACTTGATTTTTCCTTGTAAGTCCCATCCACTCACATTTTTTTCCTATCAATCAACCCTACTCTGAAAAACTCCAGAGGAGTACACTAAAATAATCAAACTGGATTAACCCAGATTAAAACAAACAGTCCAGCAATTGGGAGCAATTGTGCTTCTGCAGTATCAACAAGAGCTGACGTGGCACTGATGAACAGAACTGACTGCTTAAACAAATCCTGTACAAGAAACGTGACACAAATACATTTCATAAAGGCACAGCATCATCACAGCTTTGAGCATCATAAACTTTGAGTTTATTTTCATGCAAATAACCTTTGATGTGGAACCTTATCATCTGCCTTCTGGTAATCTAAGGACATTACATCCAGCAGTTCCCCTTTATCCACAGCACGCGACTTTTTCAAAAAATGCCGATAAGTTGATTGAGCAGGATTTCCCTTTTACAAAATGCATCGACACTGCCTGATTGCCTTTACTTTTTCCAAGTGCCCTGCTCTAACATCTTTAATAATGGCTTCTAATATTTTTCAATGACAGATGTTAGGCTAACTGGCCTGTAGTTTCAGTTTTATGTCTCCCTTTTCAAAGAAAGGAATTACATTGGCTAAATTCCAATCTAATGGAACCTTTCCCGAATCCAGAACACTTTGGAAAACTAAAATCAATGCATCAACTATCTCACGAGCCACTTCTTTTATGGCCTTATGTTGAAGTCCATCTGGACCAGGGGGTTTGACGGACCAGGGGGTTTGACAGCCCAGGGCCCCAACAATTTGTTCAATACCACTTCCCTGTTAATTGTAATTTTTCTGAGTTATTCCCTCCTTTCCATTTCATTTCCTGATTTACAGCTATTTCTGGGATGTTACCTATATCGTCTATATTGAAAAGGGATGCAGTATACCTGTTCAACCATCCTCCAACTCCCTACTTTCCATTACCAATTCCTCAGAAGCCATTTATATAGGACCAGTGCTTGCTTTGTTCAAATATTTATAGAAACTCTTATTGTTCCCCTTTATATTTCTCATACTCTAGCTTTCTGTTCCTCAGCAACCTTTTTATCATTATTGTGTTCTTCATATTCTTTCCTAATTTTTAAACTGCCATCCATTTTTGCACAAATATATGTTTTTTCCTTAACTTTGATCCTATCTTTAATTTTTCTGGTTAACAGCAGAAGATGGGCCTTTCCCCTAGGAGTTTTTCTTTTTTACTGGAATGTGTCTATTGTGTGTATTTTGAAATATCCCTTTAAATGTCTGCATCTGAACCTCGAGTGATCTATCCCTCAAGCACATTTGCAGTTCCCTCTATCTAGCTCCGCTTTCATGCCCTTTTCAAGTTTAAAGTATTAGTCTTGAACCCCTTCTTCTTTCCATCAAATTGAATGTAAAATTCACCATATTATGATCACTGCTGGAGTTGACTTGTGTCCTCTATAGTGAAGACAGATGTAATATACTTGTTCAACTCATCCTCCATCTCACTACTTCCCATTACCAATTCCTCTGTGAGGTTACCAGTTAATCCTTTCTCAATGCATAATACCAGGTCCAGTATAGCCTGTATTCTGGTTGGCTCCAGAACTTGCTGCATACAGAAACTATCCTGAAAATATCCTGCAAATTCCTAATCTAGGCCACCTCTGTCCTTCTGATATTTCAAATCTATATAATGATTAAAATTTCCAGATTTTTGCAGTAGCTTGCTGGCAAGCTCCCATTATCTCTTCATTTATACTCTGTCCTACTATGTGCCTACAAGGGGCAGCTGCCACTGCTACAAATTATCTTGTGTCCTTATCAATTCTCATCTCAATCTTGCTTTACAACCTGTTTCTGAAACTTAGGTTATCCTCTTCAATGTATTAATACCATCATTAATTATCAGAGCCACTCCTCTCAGCTTCTTATCCTTCCAAGAAGTCACATATCCTTCAATATTCTGGTCCCAAACTATTACATCCTGCAGCCATTGAGCTTTACTCTGTTCCTAACCCAGTGCTGTACACCCTGGGCGTGTTTCTTGGGGACAGTGCAGAGTGAACGTTACTCTGCATCTAATCCCATGCTGTACTTGTTCTGTGAGTGTTTAAAGGGTACAGAGAGAGCTTTACTCTGTATCTAACCATGTGCTGTGCCTGTTCTGAGAGTGTTTGAAGAGGATTGTACAAAGGGAGCTTTATTCTCCCTTTGGGAGGGAGCTTTACTCCATATCTAACCCCATGCTGTACCTGCCCCAAGAGATCTTTACAGTGTTTACCATGGGAATGTTTGATGGGACCAGTGAAGCGGGAGCATAACCTTGTATTAAATCCCTGCTGTACCTTCCTTGGGAGTGACTGATGCAGACAGTGTAGAAACATTAATAGAAAATAGGAGAAGGCCATTCGGCCCTTCGAACCTGTGCCACCATTCATTATGATCATGGCTGATTAAATTCAATAATCTGATCCTGCCTTCTCCCCTTATACCTTTATCTCCATAGCCCGAAAAGTTACACCTAACCTCGTAACGACAGTCAACACAGTTTTGTGAAGGGTAGGTCTTGCCTCTCAAACCTTATTGAGTTCTTTGAGAAGGTGACCAAAGAGGTGGATGAGAGTAAAACAGTTGATGTGGTGTATATGGATTTAAGTAAAGCATTTGATAAGGTTCCCCATGGTAAGCTGTTGCAGAAGATACAGAAGCATGAGATTGAGGGGGATTTAGCGGTTTGGATCAAAAAGCAAGAAGACAGAGGGTGGTGGTTGATGGGAAATGTTCAGTTACTCGTGGTGTACCACAAGGATCTGTTTTGGGGCCACTGCTGTTTGTCATTTTTATAAATGGCCCGGAAAGATGGGTTAGTAAATTTTCAGATGACACTGAAGTCGGTGGAGTTGTGGACAGTGCGGAAGGATGTTGCAGGTTACAGAGGGACACAGATAAGTTGCAGAGCTGGATTGAGAGGTGTCAAATGAAATTTAATGCGGATAAGTGTAAAGTGATTCACTTTGGAAGGAGTAACAGGAATACAGAGTACTGGGCTAATGGTAAGATAGTTGGTAATGCGGATGAGCAGAGAGATCTTGGTGTCCACGTGCATGGATCCCTGAAAGTTGGTACCCAGGTTAATAGGGTTGTTAAGAAGGCATACGGTGTGTTAGCTTTTATTAGTAGAGGGATTGTGTTTAGGAGCCACGAGGTCATGTTGCAACCGCACTGAGAGTATTGTGTACAGTTCTGGTCACCACATTACAGGAAGGATGTGGAAGCATTGGAAAGGATACAGAGGAGATTTACCAGGATGTTGCCTGGTATGGTGGGATGGTCTTATGAGGAAAGGCTGAGGGACTTAAGACTGTTTTCGTTACAGTGAAGAAGGTTAGGAAGTGACTTAATAGAGGCATATAAGATGATCAGAGGATTAGATAGGGCAGACAGTGAGAGCCTTTTTCCTCGGATGGAGGTGGCTAGCATGAGGGGTCATAGCTTTAAATTGAGGGGTGATAGATATAGGACAGGTGTCAGAAGTAGGTTCTTTACTCAGAGAGCAGTAAGGGCGTGGAATGCCCTGCCTGCAACAATAATGAATTCGCCAACATTAAGGGCATTTAAAGGTGCTTCTATACCATTCTCATCAAACACGCCCTGCGCAGGTACAGCACGGGGTTAGACACAGAGTAAACATATAGATGATATTGGAATAGTGTAGGTTCAATGGGCTTTAGATTGTTGCACCATCGATTGTGAAACCATCGAGGGCCGAAGGGCCTGTATTGCACTGTAATGTTCTATGTTCTAATTCCTTCTTGAAACTATACAATGTTTTGGCGTCATCTACATTTTGTAGAAGTAAATTCCACACATTCACCATTGTCTGGGTGAACAGATTTCGCTCTTATCCTAAAACAATGACTCCCCACCAATGGGAACATTCTTTATAAATCTACCCCATCTAAATCTTTTAGAATTTTATTCTCAGAAAAATCAAAAAGATTTTATGAGATCACCTGTTGCTCTTCTAAACCTGAATGAAAATAATCCTAACCAACTTGTTCTCTTCAGATGATAGACCTACATCCTCAGAATCGGCCTAATAAACCTGTGTGGCACTCCCTCCGTAGCAGTACCCCTCCTGGGAGTGATTGGAGTGACAGTGTAGAGGGAGCTTTACTAAACCCTGTGTAGCTGCCACTGGAGGGTCAGACTTAAGGGGAACAGAAGTGTATGAAGCAGCGCCCTGGGAAATACCTGATTTACTGTATTCTGCCCCTCTGGTTGCTGCCAATGCCCGTGGCATCACGTAGGTTACCGATGTGTCCTCCAGGTATTTGTCCACTGGATCTGGGGAGACTATTGAGAAAGAGAGGGGTTAGTCACCACCAATGTTGCAACCCATTGAGAGAATTAGCTTGGTTTTATATTCCCTTGAAAAGGAGATCCTGAATTAGCAATTTCTTCAGCCATTTCCATAACTTCTCTGAACAGTAATCTCAGCCCACTCCAACAAACAAACCTACCTTTCTGCCAATGAGAACACGTACCTCTTTTGCTCACAATGACCTGTGGCAGTGTGCCACCCCCTCTACCATACTGACGCGCTGGCAGTGTGCCGCCCCCCTCCAACCCAGCATCAACCCGTCAGCAGTGTGTCGCACCACCGCCCCCCCAACCCCACCAAAACCCGGCACTCACCTGCCGGCAATGCGCCGCCCCCAGCACTGACCCATCAGCAGTACGCCGCCTCCTCCCTCCCCCATGCTGACCCGCTGGCAGTGCACCACCCCCCTTGGCGCCTGCGCAGTGACAGCATGGTATCCCCCGCAGCGCCGGGGCACTGACAACGCAGTGCACCTCGGGCACCAGAACCATGACAGCGCGGCCTCCCGACCCAGCACCCAGATGGTGCAACGCCCCCTTGGCGCCAACATCACAACAGCGCGGCGGCGAGTCAGCACCGAAGGGTGCCCCACGCTTGTTGGGGCGTCAACACGGGGGAGGGGGTGGCTCGTCGTCCAGGGATGGGGGGGCTGCATGCTTGTCAGGGCATCGGCACCAGGGGGCACACTGCACTTGTTGGGGCATTGGGGGGTGCACAGCGTCGTGGAAGGGGGGCACGGCGCAGTCGCTGTGTCAGCACCAGGGAGTGCGCCATGCCATCGGGGCACTGGCGCCCAGGGGCACCGCACTGTCACAGCATTAGCACGAGGGGGCACCGCGCCATTGGGGCACCAAGTGGGGGACGGGGGGGGGGGGCGCACAGTCATGATCCCGGTAACTGAGGTGCGCTGCGTTGTCGGGGCACCCCGCTATAGGAGCGCAGTCGCCGGGGTGGGGGGGGGGGTTGCGCTGCCAGCGGATCAGCATGGAGGAGGGGAGGTGGTGCGGCACCCCCACCCCGGCACCGACACTCTAGCAGCACAGCGCTCCGTCAACTCGACGCTCCCGCAGCACCAATGCTCCGGCAGTGCGGCGCTCCCTCAGTGCTGACCCTCTGACAGTGCAGCGCTCCCTCAGTACTGACCCTCTGACAGTGCGGCACTCCCTCAGTACTGACCCTCTGACAGTGCGGCGCTCCCTCAGTACTGACCCTCTGACAGTGCGGCGCTCCCTCAGTACTGACCCTCTGACAGTGCACATGCCCCCAGCACTGACCCTAGGAGAATGCAATGTAAGTTTAGTACCCTCTCAGCTGACACCCGCGATTGGCACCCCCACACATGGCACCCTCATAATGAGCTGCTCTTACCCGTCTTCCTTCGTTTGAGTGTGACGTAGGGTAAGAGATCATGCCGGGTGATGATGCGTAACAGCTGCAGCACCTGCCGGAAGTTGGTCTCATCACAGCGACCCTGACGCTCCAAGGCGAGGAAGAAGTCCCGTCCACTGCGGATCATGCCGCGCTCATAGTCCTCAATGACGTCAACAAAGAGGAAGGAGAGTACCCGCACATCGCGATGAGTGAGTTGGGCACCCACTATCTGGAACATCCGGTGGAGGGAGTACAGCCCGTGCTCCCTGTTGACCTGCTCCTCGGGCCACTGCTGCCCGCTCCCCTTGGCATTGGCCATCCGTCCTCGGAGAACAGACCTGTCGGCCGTTCTGATGAAGAAGCACAAGAGTACACTGGAGACCGAGAGTCACAGACAACAATTCCAATGGACCACCTTTAGTTTGGAGCTTTGGAAAGTGATGGTCTAGAAATAATGCGGTGGGGAGGGTTGGCAAAATGGAGGGACTATTCCAAATGAGTAGCAGCAGGGTAACAGACAGTCCCTTTCCCACTCCTTCTCATTGTGCCCCCTCCGTGTTCCCCTAGCTCCCTCTGTCACTGTGCCACCCTTTTTTTGCCGGGAAAAACAGCTCCCCAACCTCACACTGTTCAATGTCAAAAAAAATCCTCTCCTAAGAAACAAGGAGTATCTGGTCAGTGGACTGAGAAAGTCCAGTTAGCTTCAGCCTGCTGTCCTGGTTAACACAACAAAAAAGGCAAAAGAGCTTTCACAAAATGATTCCAACCAAGTGAACAGCTCTGGCAATCTTCTAAATATGGGTCGTGGGGAGTGGTGAGAGTTGAGGCAGGAATTTCCTCCACACTGAGAGCTCAAGGATACTTCCAACTGGGTTGGGAAATACAAAAATAAGCCCTTTGTTTGGGTTAGGCCAAAAATAAGCTAAGACTCCCTTTCCCTTCCCGTCCCCAAAGTATACCTTAGCACCTTCACCAAGGCCAACTTTGCTGAGCCCTTGGAAGCAAGTTGCTGCTTGGGTTAGAGTAGCTCACCAGGCCAAATCAAGGGATACTGGGAAAGTCTTCAGAGGAGCTATCAAGTCTAACCGGCAGCCTCAATCCTGTGGAGGAAAACAATTTGAGAAGTGTGACTGACCCCTTGAGACAGAGTCCTAGCTCTCTGCTATTCAGGCCAGGGGCGGGGGGGGCAATAATGTGCCAAAAGAGAATCTTGGAAAAGGAGTTTAGGGATGAGGGAGAACAGGACAGCAGATTGAGAGGGTCAGGGAAAACTCTTAAGTAGAATTGGACCTCTCAGAGGGAATATAATGGAGGGGATTTGGTCAATCCTAGGAGCTGGATTCTGACTTCCTGATGATGGCCGTGGTCTGAATGGTCAACCAGGTCAAAATGAGGTCTTGGAGAACAGCAAGGAACTGATATTGACCAAAGACCTTCTCTTGGGGGCTGTCAATGGGCAAGGGAGCAGGCGGCCATCTTGAATGCTGACCCTTGATTTGGGGGGGTTGGGGTTTTTTTTATGTTTTTCTCCTGCTTCTTACTCCCTTCTACGTCTCTCTTTCCCCCTTCTCTCTTGCCGCTTGACACCGCACCGCTTCTCTCAGAACGAAAGCCAAAGCTTCCACCATATCAGCTCCGCCATCTTCCTCCGCTGGACCTTGGAAGGAGGAGGAGAAGGAGGAGGGACGGGGGCGTGGTCTCCACCATGGCCGGGGGGGCGTGGCGACGTCGCGTGGCTGGCTGGATGTTGTAGTTTTCCCAGCCACGTTTGCCCTTTCTGTCCAAAGGAGTCTGCCGGCAAAACGGACTACAGTTCCCGTCAGGTGTCTGGAGCTTCCATTTCCCCGCCCCTATCTCTCCGCCCACCTCTGTTCTTTTGACGGAATCGCGCTCTTACGTTGTCAGGACCGAGACTGACGTAAGAGGGGAGGAGCGGCGGCGATGCCTGCCGGGAGTTGTAGTTCCAGCCTGCTACGGTGGTTCGGGTGGAATTACCCACTGCGCACGCGTGTCTTTTGCACTACAACTCCCATGATGCCAGTGGCGGCCGCCTGTCCGCGCGGACCTCTGGGTGATGTCAGCCCAGAGATGGGCAGACAAAGGGACTACATCACCCTGAATGCCCGGCGAAGAGGCGGGGGGGAATCGGTCCAAATTAACCGGATCGTCCTCATTTCATCATTTTCCATCGATTTCATGTTCCTTGTGTCCTTATTTCTTAATCCAGCCTAGATCCTATGGATTGCCTCCGCCAAGTGTTTATACATTTATATTATATTTCATACATTGCCCAGGCACCATCCACATTGACTCTCCCTTCCACACTGTGGTGAATCTAGATGAGGAGTCACTCATTGATTTGGTTGGATGGCCCCATTTTTGAAAAGGGCATCGCCGACTGATCGCCCCCACCGTGTTATCTGTTTACCCGCCATGTTACTTAGGGGCACAATAAGAGGCGCCGCCGCAGCACCGGACCGCCATCTTTCTGCGGGGCAAAGCAACGTCTGCATTCCGTCCGCTGCTGCGGCTGTCCGCCATGTTTATGAGGGGCAGTTTCGAAAGCGATGTCTGGAGCGGGCCGCAGGTTTAAATAAATCATTTGCACTTGAACAATCAATTTAGCTGATTGATCGCCATGTAGCTAGTTTGGCACTTAAAAAAATAATGGACGCATTCACATCAGAAAGCTGTTTTTAGGAGGAAAGAAATAAATAATATGGGGGTAGCCCGTCAGTGAAATGGAGATAAGGATCGAAGTTGGGTTAGGCTCTGCTTATAGATGTCTTGACTTCCATTCCGTTCCTCAGTTTCGCACAGAAGGGAGAATGCGCCCCTAACAAAGATGGCGAGTAGCCCTCGGTTAACAGCCGTTATGCAGATCGAGTGAGAAAGAGTGCCCCGCATCAAGATGGGCACCCAAGATGGACGCCAGCGCTTTGCCCCTCACAAAGATGGCGAGTCCCAACAAGCCCTCTCTGCGCGTTGATTGGCCCGATCACCCCTCAGGAAGATGGCGGACGGGCGGATGTGACGGCTGGCAGTATCAGTGGGTTTCCGGTAACCCGGTCAGTGAAGGTCGGACTGATGGCGGCGGCAGTGCGGGCTCTGCTCAGAGCCGGGGGGAACCCGGGCTGTTCTCTGCAACTGCTTCAGCGGAGGGTAGGGGCCGCGCTCTCTGCCGGCTCCATTCCCGATAGGTAACAATGCCAGAGAGGAGGGGAACGTGGAGGCCTGGTTTTGGAGGGGGAGGGGCTTAAGGGAGGAGTAGAGTGAGGAGGGTCTGGGGGGTGACGGAGCTGTGGGGGAGGGTCTGGGGGTGACGGAGCTGTGGGGGAGGGTCTGGGGGGTGACGGAGCTGTGGGGGAGGGTCTGGGGGTGACGGAGCTGTGGGGGAGGGTCTGGGGGTGACGGAGCTGTGGGGGAGGGTCTGGGGGTGACGGAGCTGTGGGGGGAGGGTCTGGGGGTGACGGAGCTGTGGGGGAGGGTCTGGGGGTGACGGAGCTGTGGGGGAGGGTCTGGGGGTGACGGAGCTGTGGGGGAGGGTCTGGGGGTGACGGAGCTGTGGGGGAGGGTCTGGGGGTGACGGAGCTGTGGGGGAGGGTCTGGGGGTGACGGAGCTGTGGGGGAGGGTCTGGGGGTGACGGAGCTGTGGGGGAGGGTCTGGGGGTCAGAGGTGGGCTTGTAGAGGATGGTTGGTGGTGGGGCTATGAGGATGGCGTTGATGGAGGGGATTGGGGTGGGAGTTTGGTGTCTTGGTTGGGGGAGTGTACCTGCGGGCAGTGTCTGTCTCTGAGCGGGCGGGGGGAGTGTCTGTGTGGGGGTGGTGATGGGGTGCAGGGTGGCGCATTGTCGAGTTGGAGGCAGGGGGGTGCACCGGTGTGGGGATGGGCAGCAGGGAGTGTTGGCGTGGCTGGGCAGTGAAGCATTGGCATGGGGTGTGGAGTGTTGGTGAGAGAGGTGGGGGAACATCTGCGTTGGGGTGGCTGGGGGGGGAGCATCAGCGTGGGCATGGGGTGGTGCACAGTGTCGGGGTTGTCATAGGGGTGCAGGGGTTCAGTGCAGGGGGCAGAGTGTCAGTACGGTGCTGCAGCACGTGTGGGGGAGGCGGGGGAAGTGTCTCCTGGAGAACGGACACCAAGGAATTAAATTGCAGTTGTTTTTTTTATATGAGGGGGATGAGTTACTGTTGCTGTTTTCTCTCTTTCAGGGGTGCAAGGCAATGGCAGCCTGACCCAGAATGGCTGCAGCAATATGAAGGGGCAGTGATGTACCCCACCGAAATCACAGCCAAGTGGAAACCCCCCCCCTGGAACGGTAAGAGAGGCTTGTGGAAACAAAGGGACAGGGGCAATCCACCTGTTTTTACTCTTGAGCTTCCCCCACTCTGCCATCCAGGGCTGAGGAAGGTCGTTCTGGTTTGTGTTCACAATGGCTGACTGGCAAACCCATCTTTTTCTCCCTCCTTTCCCTTCCAACTCCCTGTGTCCATGCACGCCTTCACAGACAAAGATCCACCAAAGGACAGGAAGGTTACCAACTTCGTCATCAACTTTGGTCCTCAGCATCCTGCAGCCCATGGAGTCCTGCGCCTGGTCATGGAGCTGAGCGGGGAGTCTGTGAAGAAATGTGACCCTCACATCGGCCTCCTGCACCGGGGCACAGAGAAGCTCATTGAATACAAAACCTACTTGCAGGTACGTCCTCTCCCCTCAGGAACTCCCTCGCAGCTTTCCTCGTTGCACTGTCAGAGGGTCAGTGCTGCAGTGTCAGACAGTCGGTGCTGATGGAGTGCTGCAGCAGCTGTTCCTTCGGTTGGATATCGAAGAGCGCGCAGTGTATCTGATGTTCCTGAGCTCTCCCTGCTGTCCTGGGGCCAATATTTATTCCTGTCAGCACAGTGATAAGAGTCCAGCTGATCCAGCCACAAGCATGTGGCCTGTTGTGGGATCTTGCTGTTTGCAGATTGACTGTCCACGTTACAGAAGTGATGACACTGTCAATGTACCTTGCTGCCTGTGAAAGGTGCTGGATATGTGAAAAGGTACATTTGCCTTTTTATTGAACCGAGTGTGATTCTGTCACCCAGTGGCTCCCCAATGTACTGACACCATTGAAGCCCAAACAGCCAGCAGCATTTCAGCAGCTGGTGTATTTAGTTTAACCAGGATGAGCAGGGATTTAGTCCAGGAGAAATGTTTGTTGCTGCAGTTCTCTTCCTCAGAGGACAGTGGATGTCACTGGATATATTCTACATTGTGTTGGACAAACCCTTGACCAACAAGGAGTAGAGGATTTTTCTGGCAAATCAGTAAAATTAAATTGAGGGAGGTAAGTAGAAGAGAAAATAAATCAACCTGGCATCAAACATAAACAAATTCCTGAGGAAAGTGGGAGTCTGCACCCTCCCCGTGTCTGCATGGGTTCCTCCCACAGTCTAAAGATGTGGATGGGCAGCACAGTGGCACTGTTAGCCTCTCAGCACCAGGTTCCTGGGTTCAATTCCCAGCTTGGGTCACTGTCTGTGTGAAGTTTGCATGTTCTCCCTGTGTCTGTGTGGGTTTTGCATGTTCTCCCAGTGTCTGTGTGGGTTTCCTCCTGGTGCTCCCGTTTCCTCCCACAGCCCATGTGTGGGTTAGGTCGATTGGCCATGCTAAATTGACCCTAATGTTATGGGATTGGCAGGGTAAATATATGGGGATAGGGCCTCGGGGTGAGATTGTGGTTGGTACAGACTCGATGGCCAAATGGCCTCCTTCTGCACTGTAGAGATTCTCTGACTGAAAGCTCAGAAATTACAACCAAAGGGATTAACCAAGGCATCCCAGTCCTCCTGGTGCCCAGTGGCTACGAAGATCTCGACCAAGCTGCAGACACTGCACGCTCCCTCTCCAAAAGCACCCACCACGGAGGAAGGGCAGACAAGCTGGCCAGACCAACCCCTCGATCGTCTGTTGGCGGCGAGTTCAGCCAGGAGCAGGTTTGGCTGGTGGCACTGGGTGCCCATAGAACAGGAGATTCGTGAGTGAAAGGTCTTCCAGGAAATGAAAAGGGGGTGCGGCCTATACCCAATCAGATATGCCTGATCCATGGACTCCACAAGGCCACAAAAAAGCACAGGCGTCCTGGGAGACTGTGAACCAACAAGCTATGGTTGTATGGGGCTGCTGTGTGCAAGACTTCCAACCACTGTCCCTGATGATAAGAGGGAGGACTGCCTTGGATATGCCCGAGCACACAGGTGAAGGCAAGGAGGGCATGTCCTCAAGGTGGCTCGGCTCGTTGGGTAACAGATGTTATCAATTATGGGCTGGACATCCACTGATGCCCAGCATGCCAATTCAAATGGAGTCATCCAGCTCACTCCTCCCTTCAGCCAGCACCGCTCCAATCCTGGCCAATGGTGAGTGTAGGAGGTGATGGAAGCCAGGCAGTAAAGTGGAGTTAAGGCCATTATCGGATCAGCCATGAGCTAGCTCTTTGGTTGGTGGAGCAGCCTCTCAAGGTTGAATGGCTGACTCCCACCCTTTCTTTACATGGGTTGCTGCTGGGGAGGCAAGTATTTATTGCCCATCTCTAATTGCCCCTTCAGAAGGTGGTGGTGAGCTTAACCGCTGCAGTGTCTGATGTGTAGGTACACCCACAGTGCTGTTAGGGACGGAGTTGCAGGATTTTGACCCAGTGACAGTGAAGGAACATTGTATATTTCCAAGTCAGGATGGTGAGTGACTTGGAGGGGAACCTCCAGGTGGTGGCGTTCCCAGGTATCTGCTGCCTTGTCCTTCTAGACAGCAGTGGTTATGGATTTGGAAGGTGCTGCCTAAGGAACCTCAGTGAGTTCCTTCAGTGCATTTTGTAAATGGTGCACATGTCTGCCACTGTGTGCCAGTGGGTAGGTGTTTGTGGAGGGGGTAGCAATCAAGCAGGCTGCTTTGCCATGACGGTGTCAAGTTTCTTGTGTTGTTGGACCAGCATCTATCCAGGCAAGTGGGAGAATTATATCACACTCCTGACTTGTGCCTTGTTGATGGTGGACAGACTTTGGGGAGTCAGAAGGTGAGTTACTCACTGCAGGATTCCCAGCCTCTGATCTGCTCTCGTAGCCACAGTATTTATATGGCTGGTCCAGTTCAGTTTTTGGTCAATGGCAACCCCAGGGTGTTGATATTGGGGATTCAGTGATGGTAATATCATCGAATGTCAAGGGTTGGGTTTTCTTTTCAAAGACTAAGTAATGCTGAAACTTCAGCTAATACAGAGGCTCGCAAAGTCAGTATCGTGACTAAAGGTGTATATTTATTTGACCAGCGATCTCTGGGAGAGATAGCATTGGTCAGCTCAACACCTCTCTAAAGAGAAGGCCCTGACCATTCCAATACCATTCTGCAGTACGTCAGACAGGACATTTATACATTTCAGTTTGCTTTTCCCGCCTTCCCATTAGTTATTAACCAGTCATCGTTAGTACAAATCAATCATTGTCAATAGTTGTCTTATACCTTAGCCAATTACATTCTACCTTCTGCCATTACAGGATTTTATTGGTCCATAGAATCCAAATGCTGCTTCTCCCTGTCGCTTAGCAACCCCAGATGCTTAGCTATTGATTTCAAAGGTGCTGTTCACACCAACTCTCAATTAGTCACACAGTTGATATTCCCGTATCTGAGAAACACTGTCTTATCAGTACCAATTGAACAGCTCTATTCACACTATGGTTTTGGAAACTCATGCTGTCCTTGTGCTAAGAAGAATATACACATCCTGTGGTTTCATTGTTCCAAAGAATGTGGTTCATCTCACTAAGCCATCATGCTGCTGGGTAGCCTGCCTTTGGCTAAAGTGCACAGATTGAAAAATACATCTGAAAAACATTTTAAAATCCAAAATACATGCTTAAATCAGAAACACTTGTTCAAATCTCTTTCTTGTTTAAATCTCTTACTGTGATTATATGGTCTTTATGCAGATAGTAGCCCTGTTCGTCTGTAATTGTGATCTGGAGTCATTCGCTCAGCGCTAGTCGTTTTATTAGTGTCTTAAATCCCTGATTATTTGAAATTCCTGTAACAGAGTGATAGATCCTCTCTTGTTGCAGATGGTCATTGGCTGCTGCTTATGTGGTGCCAATGCTACCGTATGCGGGCCACCAGATGTCACTGACATTTTCTCTCTCTCTGCTTTTGCTAGGCCCTCCCATATTTTGACCGCCTGGATTACGTCTCTATGATGTGTAATGAACAATGCTATTCCCTGGCTGTGGAAAAGTTGCTGAACATCCGCCCTCCGATCCGTGCCCAGTGGATACGAGGTAAGGCTGTCCGTCGAGTGGACGCTGTGGCATTGTCTGTCGCTATTGGTGTCTCGGCGGTGTGGGGCATTCCCCCTCAGCCTATTTAGCTGGGGACGGAGGAGAATGTAGGTGGGTTCGCCATCCACATGGGCAGGGAGAAATTTGACTGTGGCTGGGGAGCACTCTAACCCTGTGATTGTGTTGATCCTCTCTGCCGCCTTTGACCCTATCTGTTTTGTTCTCCCTCCACCAGTCCTCTTCGGCGAACTCACGCGGATTCTAAACCACATCATGGCTATCACCACCCACGCCCTGGATATTGGAGCCATGACCCCTTTCTTCTGGATGTTTGAGGAGCGGGAGAAGGTGAGGGTCACGGAAGGGTGGGTGAGAGACAGAGCCACACTCTGCTGGCTTGACAAGTCAACTGAAAAACCTAACTAAACTATTGAACGAGTTAACGATTTATTAATGGAGACAATTGACTCAGTGGTTAATTCAGACTTAGCAGGTTAGACAATTGACCAAACAACCAAATGATTCCATAATGAACTAGCTCATTAACTAATTGACTAAATTGCAAACTATTTGAGTAAAACGTGAAAATACAATTTGCGAATGAATTAACGAATGGCATCAATTGACTATTAATTCTTTGAAACCATCAAATTGATTAATTATTGAACTAACAGTGAAACAGTGGTTAGCACTGCTGCCTCTCAGCGCCAGGGACTGGGCTTCAATTCCGGCCTTGGATCACTGTCTGTGTAGAGTTTGCACATTCTCCCTGTGTCTGCGTGGGTTTCCTCTGGGTGCTCCAGTTTCCTCCCACAGTCCAAAGATGTGCGGGTTAGGTAGATCGGCCATGGTAAATTGCCCTCAGTGTCAGGGGGATTAGGAGGGTAGATACGTAGGATTATGGGAATAGAGCTTGGGTTGGATGGTTGACGGTGCAGATTCGATGGGCCAAATGATGACCTTCTGCACTCTTGGGATTCTATGGTTCTATGAACTAGTGAACAAATTAATAACCTCTTTCTCTTTCTCAATCCCTTTTATCACTATTTCTCTCAATCCCTTCTGTCTCTCTCACTTTTCTCTATACTTCATTTTCTCTCTCACTCCCAATCCTCTCTTTCTGTCTCACTCTCTTTCTAATTCTTCTTTCCTCTCTCACTCTCCTGTCTTTTATCACCTCACTCTCTTTTTTTATCTCTGCAGATGTTTGAATTTTATGAGAGAGTGTCCGGAGCTCGGATGCACGCAGCTTATATCCGACCAGGCGGTGTCCACCAGGTCAGAGGGGACGTGGAATGGCGGGCGGTGGTGGGAGAACGTGGGGCAGGGTTGAGGGGTTACAGTCACGGGTGTCGGGCATGTTGGGTTGTGATGCTACCAGCCGCAGCTTTCTGCTCGAGCCACCCTCCTCGCAGATTTGCATCTGATCTCCAATGGTGGCTCACCCTTCTCAGTACCTATCACTTTGTTTGCAGGATCTACCTCTCGGCTTAATGGATGATATTTACGAGTTTATCAAGAACTTCTCCATACGCATCGATGAGGTTGAGGAGGTGAGGCTCACCGTAACTGCTTAGGCCAGATTTTCTCATAACATTCACCAAACTGTGCCCCTCGCCTCCTTGCTCTCTCTCACTTTCTCTTTCTTCTCTCTCTCTATTTCTCTCTCTCTCTGTCCCCTTGCTGCCTTCTCTCTTTCCCCTCTTGCTGCCTCCTCTCTCTCGCTTTCCTTCTCCCCTCGCCCCGCCTTCTCTCGCCCTCTTTCTCCCCTCGCCCCTGCCTCCTCTCGCCCTCTTTCTCCCCTCGCCCCTGCCTCCTCTCGCCCTCTTTCTCCCCTCGCCCCTGCCTCCTCTCGCCCTCTTTCTCCCCTCGTCAGGTCCTCCCACCCACCTGACAAAGGAACAGCCGAAAGCTCCTGGTGTTTGCTACAAATAAAGCTGTTGGACTTTAACCTGGTGTTGTGAGACTTCTTACTGAGCATACAGGAGGCAGAGAGTGTGATAGACACTAGTTACAGGGAGGTTGTCACACTACAGGTTCAGACAGGTAAATTGGCTGACACCAGGAGAGGCAGGCAGGTGGTGCAGAAGTCTTGTGTGTCTATTTCCCTTTCAAACAAGTATAGCATTTTGGATGCTGTTGAGGGGGATAGCCTATCAGGGGGAGATACCAGCAGTAGCCAGGCCTGTGACACCACAGCTGATTCTGCTGTGGGAAAGGGTCGGGTAAAGAGCCAGCGAGCAGTAGTAATAGGGGACTGGCTAGTTAGAAGCGTTTCTGTGGCCGGAATCGAGATTCCAGGATGGTGTGTTGCCTCCCTGGTGCCAGGGTCAAGGCGTCGCTGAACGATTGCAGGAAATTCTTAAAGGGGAGGGTGAGCAGCCACATATTAGTACCAACGACAGAGGTGGGAAAAGAGATGAGGCCCTGAAATGTGAATACAGAGAGTTAGGCAGAAGGCTAACGTGCAGGACCTCGAAGATAATAATTTCAGGACTACTACCAGTGCCACGTGCCACTGGGAGTAGCAGTAGGAGGATTAGACAGATGAATGCCTAGCTTGAGAGCTGGTGCAGGGGGCAGGGATTTGCTTTTTGAATTATTGGGATCTTTTCTGGGGAAGGGCTGATCTGTTCAAAAGGGATGGGTCCCACTTGAACTGGAGGGGGGGCTCAAACTTCCTGGCGGGGAGATTTGCTAGAGCACCCGGGAGGGTTTAAATTAGTTTGGCGGGGGGGGAGGTGGGATCCAAAGTAGTAGGGAGACAGAAGAGAAGTTTGACAACAGCACAGAAGTTAAAGAGAGTGCATTAGTTAATAAAGGCAGTGTCAGTAGTCCTAGTATCAGACAGAAGCAAGACAGAGAGCAAGGGAAGTCCAGCTTAAACTGCATTTATTTCAATGCAAAAAGCCTGACAGGCAAGGCAGATGAACTCAGGCCATTGATCGGTACTTGGGACTGGGATATTATAGCAATTACTGAAACATGGCTAAGGGAGGGAGAGGATTGTCAGCTTAATGTTCCGGGGTATAGATGCTACAGGAAAGATAGAACAGGAGGTAAGAAAGGAGGTGGCGTTGCACTTTTGATAAGGGAAAGCATCACGGCCGTACTGAGATGGGATATATCCAAGGGTTCAGTCACTGAATCTAAATGGGTAGAACTGAGAAATAAAAAGGGGGAAATCACTGATAGGGTTGTACTATCGGCCCCCAAATAGTCAGCAGGAAATTGAGGAGCAAATATGTAAGGAGATTACAGATAGGTCCAAAAAAAGGGTGGTAATAGAGATTTTAATTTTCCCAATGTTGACTGGGACGGCCATAGTATTAGAGGGTTGGATAGAGAGAAATTTGTTGGATGTATTCAAGAGGAATTTCTCATTCAGTATGTGGATGGCCTGACTAGAGAGGGGGGCAAAACTTGACCTCCTCTTGGGAAATAAGGAAGAACGGGTGACTACTCTTGATGAGGGATCACTTTGGGACCAGTGACCATAATTCTATTAGTTTTAAGATAGCTGTGGAAAATGATAGGTCTGTCCCAAAAGTTAACATTCTAAACTGGGGCAAGGCCAATTTTGATGGTATCAGCAGAAACTTTCAAAAGTTAATTGGGGAAGTCTGTGGGAAGGAAAAGGGACACATGGTAAGTGGCATGCTTTCAAAAGCGTGTTAACCAGGGTTCAGAGTAAGCACATTTCTCTTAGAGTGAAGGGCAAGGCTGGCAGAAGTCGGGAATCCTGGATATTGAGGCCCTGGTCAAGAAGAAAGAGGCACATGAAGTGCGTAGGCAGCTGGGATCAAATGAATCTCTTGAAGAGAATAGGGGTAGAGTTAAGAAAAAAATCAGAAGGGCAAAAAGGGGACACAAAATTGTTTTGGCAGATAAGGCAAAGGAGAATCCAAAGAGCTTCTACAAATAAATAAAGGGCAAAAGAGTAATAAGGGAGAGAGTAGGGCCTGTTAAGGATCAACAAGGTCATCTATGTGCGCGGATCTACAAGAGATGGGTGAGATCCTAAATGAATATTTCTCATCAGTATTTACTGTTGAGAAAAGCAAGGATGTTAGGGAACTTGGGGACATAAATATTGATGTCTTGAGGAGTGTACATATTACAGAGGAGGAGGTGCTGGAAGTCTTAAAGCGCATCAAGATAGATAAATCTGCAGGACCTGATGAGGTATACCCCAGGATGTTGTGGGAGGCGAGGGAGGAAATTGTGGGTGCTCTAGCAGAGAGATTTGCATCATCGAGAGTCACGGGTGAGGTGCCTGAAGATTGGAGATTGGCAAATGTGCCTTTGTTTAAAAAGGGCTGCAAGGAAAAGTGTGGGAACTACAGGCCAGTGAACCCTGTGTAGCGGGTAAATTGTTGGGAGATATTTTAAGAGACAGGATCTACAGGCATTTAGAGATGCAAGGACTGATTAGGGACAGTCAGCATGGTTTTGTGAGTGGAAAATCATGTCTCCTAAATTTGATAAGAGTTTTTTGAAGGAGTAACCAAGAAGGTAGATGAGGGCAGTGCAGTTATGTTGTCTGCATGGACTTTAGCAAGGCCTTTGACAAGGCACCACATGGTAGGTTGTTGCAGAAAGCAAATCTCACAGGATCCAGGTTACGGTATCTAAATGGATACAAAATTGGCTCCTTGCCAGAGGGTGGTTGTAGAAAGTTGTTTTTCAAACTGGAGGCCTGTGACCAGCAGTGTGCCTCAGGGATCAGTCTGGGCCTCCTGTTATTTGTCACTTATATTAATGATTTGGATGTGAATATATGTGGCATGGTTAGTAAATTTGCAGATGACACCAAGATTGGTGGCATGGTGGACAGGTTATCTCCAGTTGCAGCAGGATCTTGATCAATTGAGCCAGTGGGCTGACGATTGGCAGATGGAGTTTAATTAGACAAATGCAAGGTAATGCATTTTGGTAGATTAAGTAAGAAGTCTGACAACACCAGGTTTAAGTCCAACCGATTTATTTGTTTGATAGTATTTGGTAGATTGAACCAGGGCAGGACTTACCCAGTTAATGGTAGGCTGTTGGGGAGAGTTACAGAATAAAGAGATCTAGGGGTATATGTTCATAGCTCCTTGAAAGTGGAGTCACAGGTGGACAGAGTGGTGAAGAAGGCATTTGACATGCTCGGTTTCATCAGTCAGGAGTTGGAATGTCTTGTTGAAGTTGTACAAGACATTGGTAAGGCCACAGTTGGAATACTGTGCACGATTCTGGTCACCCTAATATGGAAAGGATATTATTAAATTAAAAAGACTGTAGAAAAGATTTACTAGGATGCTACTGGGACTTGATGGATTGAGTTATAAGGATGGATAGACAGGGACTTTTTACTCTGGAGCATAGGAGGCTGAGGGGTGACCTTATAGAGGTCTATAAAATAATGAGGGGCAGAGACAAGGTAGATGGTCAATATCTTTTCCCAAAAGTAGGGGAATCTAAAACTAGAGAGCATAGGTTTAAGGTGAGAGGGGAGAGACACAGAAGTGTTCAGAGGGCCAATGTTTTCACAGTAAAAAGTCTGACAACACCAGGCTTTAGTCCAACCGATTTATTTGATAGTAAACTCACTAGCTTTCGAGGGGATTCCCTCTTCTTCAGGTGAATGGAGAGTTCTGGCCTCAGACAGCATATAAAGCACAGACAGTTTACAGATTACTGATTAGAATGCGAATCTTTACACCTAACCTGCTGTTCAAGTCCTAAAGTGGCTGACAATGTGTGTGGAAGGAGCACTGATCACAGGTTAAAGAGATGTGTATTATCTCCAGACAGTACAGTAAATGAGGTTTTGCAAACCCAGGCAAGTCACGGGGGTTACAGATAGTGCGACATGGATCTTGTCACTATCTGTAACCCCCGTGACTTGCCTGGGTTTGCAAAACCTCACTTACTGTACTGTCTGGAGACGATACACATCTCTTTAACCTGTGCTCAGTGCTCCTTCCACACACATTGTCAGCCACTTTAGGACTTGAACAGCAGGTTAGGTGTAAAGATTCGCATTCTACTCAGTAATCTGTGAACTGTCTGTGCTTTATATGCTCTGTCTGAGGCCAGAACCCTCCATTCACCTGAAGAAGAGGGAATCCCCTCGAAAGCTAGTGAGTTTACTATGGACTTGATGGATTGAGTTATAAGGTTGGACTAAAACCTGGTGTTGTCAGACTTTTTACTGTGTTTACCCCAGTCCAACGCCGGCATCTCCACATCATGACCAATGTTTTCACCCAGAGGGTGGTGAGTGTCTGGAACAAAATGCCAGAGGTAATAGTAGAGACGGGTTCAATTTTATCTTAAAAAGCATTTAGATAGTTACATGAGTACGATGGGTATAGAGAGATATATGCTGAATGCAGGCAATTGGGATTAGTTTCGGGGTTTTTAAAAAAAAGAGCAGCATGGGGAAGTTGGGCCGAAGGGCCTGTTTCCATGCTGTAAACCTCTATGGCTCTGTGACTCTCTGTCCCCTCATGCTGCCATCTCGCTACCTCTCTCATCGCGCTGCCGTCTCTTGCTCTCCCCTTCAGCTGCTATCTCTCGCGCTCTCTCTCAACTCGCGCCACCGTCTCTCACGTTCACTGCCCCCTCGCGCCGCCGGCCCCCTCCTCCTCACTGCCCCGCTGCCCCATCTCCCGCCATGCCCTCTATGCCTCCTTCTTCTTTTCTCCCTTACTCTCTTGAGCGTGCTCTCTGTTTCCTGCTCCCTTCTGCCTGTTCGAGTCCCTGCGCTCCCCCACATGCACTGACTCGTTCTCTCATGCTCACTGTGCCTCTTTCCCTCCTCCAGATGTTCACCAACAACAGGATCTGGAAGAAGCGGACAGTGGATATCGGTGTGATTGGTGCAGAGGAAGCTTTGAACTACGGATTTAGGTGAGGTGGGGTGGGAGAGGAGGGATATATGGTGACTGGAAATCATGCCCTGCCACTCCTGTATACATCTAACCTCGCCTCTCTCCATCACAGTGGGGTAATGCTCCGCGGATCCGGAATCAAGTGGGATCTCAGGAAGACGCAGCCTTACGATGTTTATGACCAAGTTGAGTTTGATGTTCCGATTGGCAGCCGAGGAGACTGTTATGACAGGTCAGCAAACAGCGCGCTGATTTCACACTGATAGACTGAGTCTCATCTAGACAGTGTAGAGAAAGTGTTACTCTATCTAACCCCGTGCTGTACCTGTCCTGGGAGAGTTCGATAGAGGCAGTGTAAAGAGAACTTTACTCTGTATCTAACCCCGTGCTGTACCTGTCCTGGGAGTGTTTGATGGGGGCAGTGTAGAGGGAGCTTTACTCTGTATCTAACCCCGTGCTGTACCTGTCCTGGGAGTGTTCAATGGGGACAGTGTAAAGGGAGATTTACTCTGTATCTAACCTGCCCTCGATACTATTCCACAGGTATTTGTGCCGAGTGGAGGAAATGAGGCAGAGTCTGCGAATCATTCTGCAGTGTCTGAATAAAATGCCTGAAGGTGAAATCAAAGTGGATGATGCCAAGATCTCTCCTCCCAAAAGAAGTGAGATGAAGGTACACGCAGTCACGCAACTTCCTGTTATTTGCTTCTGGGATGCACTTGTCACTGGCTAGGACAGCCTAGGGAACATAGTGCTGAGGCCCTGCATTGAGCCACTCCAGCCTGCATTGTGTAGTAATGGTTTGCCATAATCAAGTGGCTTTTCACTTGGGAGCCCCGTGCGTTGCTGCATGCCTGGATTCCAGGTAGACCAACCTGGCCATTGACAACATTTCTTAATCATATTCAAATACCCCCCCCACTCACCGTCATGGTAAGGAGATGCAGTGGTGTAGTGGCATAATCCCTGGACTAATAACCCAGAGAGACAGAGTAATACTCTGAGGATAAAGGCAAATTTCTACAGATGCTGGAATCTGAAATAATAACAAAATGCTGGAAAATCTCTTCAGGTCTGACAGCATCTGTGGGGAGAGAATAGAGTCAACATTTCGAGTCTGGATGACTGCTGTTAGGAGCTCTGACAAATATTCATCCAGATTCAACATTGCCTCTATTATCAGATGCTTTCAGACCTGCTAAGATTTTCCAGAATTTTCTGGTAATGCTGTGAAGACTCGGGTTGGAATCGCACCATGGCACATGGTGACATTTGGCTCTACCGATGACTGTCATAAAAACCCATCTGGGTCACTAATGTCCTTCAGGGGAAGAAATTGGCTGTCTTTACCCGATCTGGCCTGCGGGTGACTCCAGAGCCACAGTAATCTAGTTGATTCTCAAATTCCTACTGAAATGACTGAGCGAGACACTCAGTTGCATTCAACCTTTACAAAGCAAAAGAAAAAGATTGAAACCAGACAGATTGACCGGAAACTACAACAGTAAACTCAGCCCTGTTGACCCTGCAAAGTCCTCCTGACTAATACCTGGGGGCCAGTGCCTCAATTGGAAGAGCTGTCTCACAGACTAGTCAAGCAACAGCCTGACGTAGTAGAAACATAGAAGCAGGAGGAGGCCATTTGAGCCTGCTCTGCCACTCATTAAGATCATGACTGATCCTCCAACTCAATAACCTAATCCTGCTTTCTCCCAATAACCTTTGATCCCATTCGCCACAAGTGCTACATCCAGCCACCTCTTGAATGCATTCAATGTTTTAGCATCAACTAGTTCCTGTGGTAATGAATTCCACAGGGTCACCACTCTTTAGATGAAGAAATGTCACCTCACCTCTGTCCTAAATGGTCCATCCTGAATCCTCAGACTGTGCTCCCTGGTTCTGGACTCCCCCACCATTGGGATCATCCTCCCTGCATCTATCCTGTCTAATCCTGTTTGATCTCTGAGATCTCCCCCCATTCGTCTGAACTCAAGCAGAAACAATCCTAACTGAGTCAATCTCTCCTCGTATGTTGGTCCCGCCATCCCTGGAATCAGCCTGGTAAACCTTCACTGCACTCCCTTGAGAGCAAGAACATCCTTCCACAGAAAAGGAGACCAAAACTGCACACAGTGCTCTCGGTGTGGCCTCACAAAGGCCCTATATAGTTGCAACAACATATCCCTGCTCCTGTACTTGAAACTTCTCGCAATGAAGGCTAACATACCATTTGCCTTCTTTACTGCCTGCTGCACCTGCATTCTTACCTTCAGTGACTAGTGCACAAAGACACCCAGGTCCCGCTGCACACTCCCCTCTCTTAATGTACAGCCATTCAGATAGTAATCTGCCGCCTTATTTTTGCTTCCAAAGTGAATAACCTCACATTTATCCAAATTATACTGTATCTGCCATTCAGCCCACTTGTCCAACCTGTCTAGATCATTCTGAAGGATCTTTGCATCCTCGTCACAGTTCACCCTCCCACCCAACTTGGTGTCATCTGCAAACTTGGAGATGTTACATTTGTTCCCTCGCCCAAATCATTAATATATATTAGGAATAGCTGGGATCCCAGCACCAATCCCTGCGGCACCGCACTAGTTCCTGCCTGCCAATTTAAAAAGCACCCATTAATTCCTACTCTTTGTTTCCTCTCTGCCAACCAGTGTTCTATCCATCTCAATACAATCCCGTGCACTTTAATCAAAAACTTTCTATAAGTCCAAATATACCACATCGAATGGCTCCCTCTTGTCAACTCTACTAGTTACACCTTAAAAGAATTTCAACAAATTTCTCAAGCATGATTTCCCTTCATAAATCCATGCTGGCTCTGTCTGATCCTGCCACTGCTTTCTAAATGCTCTGCTATAAAGTGCTTGATAATGGATTTGAAAATTTTCCCCACTACCGATATTAGGCTTATGGTCTATAATTCCCTGTTTTCTTGCTACCTCCCTTTTTGAATATTTGAGTGATATTTGCTACCCTCCAATTTGCAGGGACTGTTCTGGAGTCTATAGAGTTCTTGAAGGTGACCCACCAGTGCATCCACTATTTCTAGAGCCGCTTCCTTAAGTACTCTGGGATGTAGATTATCAGGCCCTGGGGATTTATCCACCTTCAATCCCATCAACTTCCCCAGTACCATTTCTCTACTAATATTGATCTCCCTCAGTTCTTCCCTCTCACTAAATCTTGCATTCTCCAGCATTTCTGGCATCTGATTTGTGTCCTTTTTTTGTGAAGACAGAACCAAAGTACATATTCAGTTGCTCGGCTATTTCTGTGTCCCCTATTACACGTTTCCCCCATTTCTGTCTGTAGGGAACCTACATTTGTCTTCAACCTCTTTCTCTTCACGTTTCTATAGAAACTCTTAGTGTCAGTCTTTATGTTCCTTGCAAGCTTACTTTTGCACTGTATTTTCTCTTTCTTAATCAATCCCTTAGTCCTTTTTTGCTGAATTCTAAACTGCTTCCTAACCTCAGACCTATTGTTTTTCTTGGCCAATCTATATGCTTCTTCCTTCGATCAAATACTTCTCTAACTTCCTATGTAAGCCATGGGTTGGCTGGCCCTCTTACCCGTTTTGCTTTTGTGTCAGACAGGAATAAGCAGTTGCTGCAGTTCCCCTATACGTTTCTTGAATGTTTGACATTGTCTATCCACTGTCATCCCTTTAAGTAACTTCCCAAGGCCAACTCACGCCTCATAGTTTCTTTTATTAAGATAATTAAGGATCCCACGCACCCCGGGCATTCTCTCTTCCACCTTTCTCTAGTTTCTGAATCAACTACTTCACTCTCCATCTTGAGAACGCGCTCTAGCATGTTATGGTTGCTCATCTCCAAAGGGTCTCACACAGCTAGATTGGCAATGATCCTCTCCTCATTACACAGTGCCCAGTCTAAGATGGCCTGCTCTCCAGTTGGTTCCTCCATATATTGATCAAGAAAACTATTCCAGGTACACTCCAAGAATTCCTCATTTACGGCATTGAGGCTAATTTGATTGCTCAATCTATGCAGATTAAAATCATTCATAATCGCCAATATGCATCACTAATTTCATGTTTAATGCCATTCCCAACATCACTGCTGTTTGGGGGTCTATATATGATTCTCATGGAATCATACCTTACAGCTAATGTCCCAGACTCTACCTTCACCGTTCCTTAGTGTGTCCTATCCCATTGGGAGAGGTGGTACAGTCTGGAGGAAGTTGCCCTGGGAGTCTGGGAGTCTTGAAGTCTCATGACACCAGGTCATATATGGGCAAGGCAACCTCCCACTGATTAATGTGTACTGTTCCACCCTCAGCCGATGAATCAGTATGCCTCCATGTTGAACACCAACTGGAGAAAGCACTAGGGGTGACAAGAGTACAGAATGTACTCTGGATGGGGAATTTCAATGTCAGTCACCAAGAGGGGCTTGGTAGCAGCACCACAGACTGAACTGTCCGGGTCCTGAAAGACATAAATGCTAGACTGGGACTGCGGTGGATGGTTCCCTCGCTCTGCTTGCTCGCTGCCTCAAGTTTTTGCTCTGTTCTGCACCCTCCCATCACCCTCTGTGACTCTTACTGCTTCACAGACCTCAATGGAGTCTCTGATTCACCACTTCAAGTTATACACTGAAGGATATCAGGTGCCGCCAGGAGCCACGTACACTGCCATCGAGGCTCCCAAGGTAAGAGTGTTGTTAGAAAATGTAGGGAGTGGTCTCCCTGGGACCTTTTGATTTGATTTATTTTATTTATATTAGCATACAGTGAAAAGTATTGTTTTGTGCACGTTCTACAGACAAAACATACCATTCACAGTGAAGGAAACAGAGTGCAGAATGTAGTGTTACAGTTATAGCTAGGGTGTACAGAAAAATCAACTTCGTGCAAGGTAAGTCCATTCAAAAGTCTGATGGCAGCAGGGATGAAGCTGTTCTTGAATCAGTTGGTACATGACTTTTGTATCTTTCTCCTGAAGGAAGAAGGTGGAAGAGAGAATGTCCGGGGTGTGTGGGATCCTTAATTAGGCTGGCTGTTTTGCCGAGGCAGCGGGAAGTGTAAACAATTGATGGGAGGCTGGTTTGTGTGATGGATTGGGCTACGTTCATGGCCCTTTGTGGTTTCTTGCAGTCTTGGACAGAGCAGGAGCCATATCAAGCTGTGATACAGCCAGAGAGAATGCTTTCTATGGTGCATCTGTTAAAGTTGATAAGACCTGTAGTGGACATGCCAAATTTTTAAAATTTTCTGAGAGTAGAGGTGTTGTTGGGCGTTAGTGTCAGCATGGGGGGAACTAGGACAGATTGTTGGTGATCTGGACGCCGAAAAACTTGAAGCTCTCGAGCATTTCTACTTTATTCCCATTGATGTAAACAGGGGCACGTTCTCCTTCCTGAAGTCGATGACAATCTCCTTCGTTTTGTTGACATTGAGGGAGAGATTATTGTTGCTGCATCAGTTCACCAGATTCTCTATCTCATTCCCCTGTGCTCTGTCTCGATGTTGTTTGAGATCTGACCCACTATGGTAGTGTTGTCAGCAAACTTAAAAATCAAGTTGGAGGGGAATTTGGTCACATTCATAGGTGTATAAGGCATAAAGTAGGAGGCTGAGGACACAGTCTTGTGGGGCATTGGTGTTACATAGAACATAGAAGAGTACAGCACAGTACACAGAGACATAAAGGATTCTCAGGGGGGCTTGACAGGGTAGATGCTGAGAGGGCAGAATGTTTGAATAAACAGTCACCCGTTTAAGACAGAGATGAGGAATTTCTTCTCTGAGGGTAGTGAACCTGTGGCAGTCTTAACTGCAGAGGTTTGTAGTGTCTGGGTCATTATTTAATTTGATTTATTGCTGTCACATGTATTAATATGCAGTGAAAAGTATTGTTTCTTGTGCACTCTCCAGACAAAGCATACTGTTCATAGAGATGGAAACGAGACAGTGCAGAATGTAGTGTTACAGTCATAGCTAGGGTGTGGAGAAAGATCAACTTAATGAAAGATAAGTCCATTGAAAAGTCTGACAGCAGCAGGGAAGAAGCTGTGCTTGAGTTGGTTGGTACGTGACTTTTGTATCTTTTTCCTAACGGAAGGAGGTGGAAGAGAGAATGTCTGGAGTGTGTGGGCTCCTTAATTATGCTGACTGGTTTGTTGAGGCAGTGGGAAGTTTAGACAGAGTCTGTGGTTGGGATTCACATGATGGATTGCGCGACATTGACGACCTTTTGTAGTTCCTTGCCGTCTTGGGCAGAGCAGGAGCCCATACCAAGCTGTGATACAACCAGAAAGAATGCTTGCTATGGTGCATCTGTAAAAGTTGGTGAGAGTCGTAGCTGACATGCCAAATGTCCTCAGTCTTCTGAGAAAGTAGAGGCCTTAAATATATTCAAGGCTGAGATGGACAGATTTTTTATCAGTAAGGGTATCAAGGGTTATTGGGATATGGTGGGAGTGGAGAATTATCAATCATCATGAACTCATTGAATGGCAATGGTAGACTCGATGGGTTGAGTGGAATACTTCTGCTCCTACATCTTACGGATTTCTAATTTCAGAATGCCATGAGAAATTCTTGTCTGAGTCTTCAGATTGGTGGACCTAGGCTCACCGAACATTTCTATGGTTGATTTAGATTCTTGAATGAAAAGGGAGTCAAGGGACGGCTTGGCGGGGGGAGCGAGGGGAGAGAGGCCATTAGAGAGAATTTGAAGTTGAGGGAGGCAGACAGGTGGAAACCTGGCTGGGATCCAGGGAGAGAGGGGCAGTTTGAGGAGAGCTAGGGAGATGGAGGAAGGGGGAAAACAAACTGAGTGAGGGGAAGGGATGCAGTGGAATGCCTGGGAGGTCAGGAATGGAGAGATGGAAACTGGGGAGGGAGGCTCAGCAAAGAACAGGAGATTGTGGACAGAGGAAGGGAAGGAGATGAAATGAGACATTCAGTATGAAGGGCAGGCGTTGAAGGAGGGATGGAGACAGTAAGAAGGACAATTTGGAGAGAAGGAGAGTGATAGAGATTCCAGCCAGGAGAGAGCACTGACGAGTTCCTGGACCCACCCCAGGGGATGAGAACTGAGTTCAGGCGATTCACAGCTTCCCGAATGAACTTGTCGCCTGTCCCGCCCCCAGCCACACCCCGCTAGCGTACGAGGAGCATTCCCCTTTGCCCCCACTTGCCCCCTCACTCTCCCTCCTCTCCCCCCTCCTGTTCCCCCCACTCCACCCCTCACGATGCCACCTCCTTCCCCATCCACCTAGAGTGAGGAGAGACAGCTCACTCTGTATTCTGCTCACAGTCTCTCTCTCGCTCGCTCTCTCACCACAGGGGGAGTTTGGCGTATACTTGGTCTCGGACGGAAGCAGTCGTCCATATCGCTGCAAGATAAAAGCACCGGGATTCGCCCACTTGGTAGGTCATGTAGGTCTGGGTGTATCTGTATCTCTACGAGTCCTAATTTCTTGCTGCTGGGAAGCAGCAATGTGTGTGTGCTTCTCTCTCTCTGGCGTGTATGGGGTGTCAGGGAGGGGTAGTACCTCTGGTGGGGGAACATGTCACGTCTTTTGCAGGGCGGTTTGTCCACCCTTTGTCCCACCTGGCACTTAGCTCTCATCTGTGGCTCTCCGTAGCTGTTTGCATGCAACAGCAGCCACACCCCGGGCAACGGCTACGACAAGCCAGCTAAACCAGGTGAGAGTCTCAACCCTCAGTGAGATAGGGAGATGTCTATCCCAGCATGTGAAGACAGAGTCCGGTGGATTGAGCAGACAAGACCAGTGGAAGGTCCAGCAGTCAAGAAGGCGGTTTCTGCAAATTTTGTGGAACGCGAAGAGCAGGACAAGACACAGGAGACGTCCTGATCCCATCTCTAACCATCTTGACTCTTGTCTTGCCACTGGATCTAGATGGGAATTGGGAAGAGAGAGTGAGGCTGACGCTGCGCAACTCTCCCTCACTTGAATCCAAATCAAGCACTAGTTTCGACACCATCATCTGTCCAGTATGTGCCAGGACATTCCCTGCCCGAATTGCCCTGATCAGTCATCTTCAGACACACCGCAACCAGCCTCAAAATGATTAATGGTGTCGAGCTCCTCATCGATGACAATGGAGAAACAACAACTGTCTCCGTGGGCGTGTGTGTGTGTGTGTATTGGGGGAGGGGGTGGGGGCACTGCGCGCGGGCCCCTCCCTGTGCGCGTGCGCGCGGGCCCCTCCCTGTGCGCGTGCGCGCGGGCCCCTCCCTGTGCGCGTGCGCGCGGGCCCCTCCCTGTGCGCGTGCGCGCGGGCCCCTCCCTGTGCGCGCGCACCTGAGTGTATGCGCCACCGTGGGCCTGCCCTCGTGTGGCCAAACTGCCCCGCCCCCTCCATCCCTGTGCCCCCCTTGTCTCTCTCCACTTGCCTGATCTAACTCCATTGTTTTTATGCAGGCTGGACTAGACAGAATGTCTGAGGGACACATGCTGGCCGATGTGGTTGCAATCATTGGTGAGTCTCTGACTTTGGGTGTGAGGGGGGAGGAGGATGGTGCCAAGGGGAGCTGGATGGACTGTCATCACATCAGCTGCAAGAGGCTGATTTTGAAATCAGATTTCCGTTTCTGTGTGCTCGCTGTTTCGCAGTACAGACTGAGGCCATTCGACCAATTCCTGCCTGCTCTTTGCTCGATCTATCTAAGCAACAGACAGGAATAGTCAGCATCACTCCCTTCAGACACAAGCATCACACACACTGCTCAGTTCTAATGCTGGCAGTGGGGGACATTGTAGAGGGAGCTTTACTCTGTATCTAACCACGTGCTGTACCTGTCCTGGGAGTGTTTGATGGGGACAGTGTAGAGGGAGATTTACTCTGTATCTAACCATGTGCTGTACCTGTCCTGGGAGTGTTTGATGGGAACAGCCTCTGCAGTGCAGAAGCTCTAAAATCAGCCTGGTTTTGCCTTTGGGGTGTGAGCTGTGGACTGAGTCAGATCAGTACTGATGGGGAAAGAGGGAAGTAAATTCTGGGCGATGGACAGCTGAAGGACATAACACTTGTTTTCCATGATTCAGATTTCCTGTGTCTAATCTTGTGCCTATTAATGTTACTCAGTCCTTTTGTATTTCCTCATTCTCACAACATGTATCCACCTGACATTACTGCCTGTCTCTCAGCCACAGCCACTGCTGGTCTGTATTACTGAGGGCAGAGGAGGAAAAGTGGAAGGGGTGGGTGGGAGGAAGAGGATGTGAAGGAGAGAGGGAGGGATGAGAGAGAGAAGAGGGACAAGAGAGAAGGGTGTGTGTGTGTGTGTGTGTGAGAGAGTGAGTGGGGAGAATGGAGAGTGGTGTGTGTGTGAGAGATGGGGGGAGGGGACGAGTGTGAGAATGAGCAGCCGGGTTTGAGGGGGGGAGTGGATATGGGAGGGTGTGATACACCAGGGGGACAATGGGAGGGGGGGGTAGTGTTGCTGCAGGACAGATTAGTTGCCCCCACCCAGGCATAGAGTCTGTCTGGATCCTGAATTGCTGCCTGAGCTGAGAGTGAGTAGACCCCAGACTGTCTCTGCTGATTGTTTACCTGAGCAGCAAGATTTCCTCTCTCCCCACCCCGCCCCCGCTCCACACACTCCAAAGCAAAGTGACCGCTATCATGCTGCAAATATCTCTGACTGTATGTCCAGAATTAGCTCTGAACGGCCATACTGTGGTTGTTAACTGACTTGTCAAAGGGACACACTTCCCCATTCTCGTTATTCACGTGAGAACAGTGTTCAGTGTCATGTACTGCACACTATCTCTCTGTCCATTTTAAGCCAGTGCTGTCACTGACCTGCTGCTGGGGATATAGAACAGCATCCGCTCAACCCTCCAGCCTGCAGCACTGCTCTACGTGTGACTTCAAATCCAATTTCCTACTTACTCTCCCCCCTCCCCCAGCCACTCCCATACCCCCACTCTGGGGTCTGCTCCCCCTCGCCCCCCCCCCCCCCCCCCCCCAATGCCAGTAAGACCATAAGTTATAAGACAGAATTAGGCCATTTGGCCAATCGAGTCTGCATCACCATTCATTCACGGCTGATATTTTTCTCATCCCCATTCTCCTGTCTTCTGCCCTTAACCCTTGATCCCCTTACTGATCAAGAACCTATCTATCTCTGTCTTAAAGACACTCAATGACCTGACCTCCATAGTCCTCTGTGGCAATATGGTTCACCACTTTCTGGCTGAAGAAATTCCCCCTCATCTCAGTTTTAAAGGAGCTTCCCTTCGCTCGGAGGTTGTGCCCTCGAGTTCTAGTCTTCTAGAACACTCGCTAACACAGGGACCAGCCCCACCAAAACCTCTTCCTCCGTCCCAATTCTGTTCCTACAGACCCCGCTGCCTCTCTGGCTGTGCCAGCCCAATGCCCCTGCGAACTAGGTCGCTTCTCGTTCTTCCAGTGAGTTACAGACCCAACCTTCTCGACCTTTCCTCATCAGATGATCTCCTTTGTGCCAAAAATCAGCCAAGTCAACTTCCCCTGAACAACTTCCAAAGCAAGTATGTCCTTCCTTAAGCCAGGAGACCATGGCCAGAATTTCCTGTTCTGTCTGCCATGGGAATCGTAGCGGGTGAGTGGCGGACCCTGGAAAGGACTTGACCTCGGGTGGGATTTTCTGGTTTCAGGGCAAGTGAGGCCTGAAAATCCCACCCCATAATTGACCTCAATGTGATCTGACAATGCTGTGTACATCTGGAGCTAGTCTTCTCTAACTCCATGCTCCGTTCCATTGCAACAAGGCTCTGGGAGTGTTTGATGGGGACAGTGTAGAGGGAGATTTACTGCACTTGGAACACAAATCCTTGAGTCATGTTGATTTCCAGCTAGTTGTTGATCTTTTGAAAAGAGGAACTATCTGAAAAGAAGCAGTTATTCTGAGAATGGTGATGCAACTTCCACTGAACGCACTGTTAGCATATAGGTAGTTGATGCAACTTTGGTTCAGATTAAGCCCAGTAGCTGGAAAGTGACATATTTGTTCTTGGTACAGTTTGTGTGTTCAATATTCCACAGCAGTCGGCTCATGTCTGTGTCTCTGTTTCTCTTTCAGGCACCCAGGACATAGTGTTTGGTGAAGTGGACCGATAGTGTTGCCAATGACAGGACACTTCGAGTGGTCTTACCTCTGTCTCTCTTGTGTGATTTGATTTGCCCCGCACCTCTCCAATTCCAGGGGATCTCCTCCAGGCCTCCCCCACCCCAGGCCTTTTGCGTACTCCCCTATGTGTCTGCCTGGCCATGTCTGCGGTTTCATCTCTTCTGCTGGTTAATAAACGTTGGAGATGTCGTTGATCAGTCTTGGCTCATTTGTGCTAAAACAACTGTTGTATTGCAGGGGCATCAGGCTGGCACAGCTAGAGAGGCAGCGGGGTCTGTAGGAACAGAATTGGGACGGAGGAAGAGGTTTTGGTGGGCTGATCCCTGTGTTAGCGAGAGCAGGATTTGGGTTCAGATCACTTAGGGGGTTGTGGGATCAGGGCCTGAATCCCTCGGGCACCCTGGAAAACAGCTGTCCGCCGTGCTTGATTCCAGATAGCAATTTCAGTCTGGCTGCTCTCAAGGCCCACCGTTGAGGGGAGCGGCGAAGGGGGGCTCAGCGCTGGGGGGAGAGAGGGG